>NW_027131710.1:0-269924 GCF_026122565.2 Emydura macquarii macquarii
TCTCTGTCTACAGTGATAACTGAAAATAGTCATTCCATTTACTGGATAATAAATGGTGGAAATAACTAGGTAGCCAGCGGATTGCTGTCCCTGTTCAACTCTGTTATGTGAGAGATCAAAGTCCCCATCATCCCCTCTACAGAGGATGGGGGAACCTCTACCGTGTTCGGGGCGATATATGAAGAGAGGGCCCTTCCTGGAAGGGTGGGAAATGAACCAGAGCCATTTTAGCACCTTCTGATTTAAATTATATATCTGCCTCCTCAGTGGAAGTGGAAACTGATCATGCAGGACCAGATTCTGATATGGGTTGTGTGCCTCTGCAGGAGAGTAAGGGCGAGTGACAACCCATTTATACCTCTGGACAGGCCATCCAGACCTTGCCACTTGGCATGGTGGCAAAAGCAGGAGCTCTGTTTAAGCAGCCAATACCCAGAGCAACTGGGTGATGAGTAATGGGCTTTGGCTTCTTCCCAGTACATCAATCAGCACAGCTGAGTCAGTGCAGGTATTTTAATTTGCTGCTAGTAGAAGGTATCAGTAAGTGGCTAACCCTCTTTGCTCCAGACCAACCAGGAAGCAAGGTGAGAATGGTGTTTCTCTCTCTGTGCCATTCTTAGGGCCCCACAGCTGTGCACAGCTTCATTCACAGGGCTTGAGGCAGATCCACACCCTAGCCTCACATAGTTTCCTATAGAATCCACAAACGAAAGCATCTTCAATGATTGCTAACCTCTATTTCTATCTACACAGGTCAGTTTAAAATCATCCTCAGAATCCTGTCATTGCACTCATTGGAGAAGGGTTATTCTGCTCTGCCAGCTGGAGAGCCAGGATAAGCCTCAGACAATTACTGTGCAGTGGATACTTTCTAGAAATTCAGAAAAAATAGATGTGAGCACCTATGATGGAGAAAAAAACGAGGAGAGACAGGATGAGAGATATCAGGGCAGAACACAGTTCTTCCAAAGTGAATTTCAAGCAGGAAACGTGTCTCTAAACCTGAAGAATGTCATGGTCTCTGACAAAGGGAAATACACCTGCAGTGTTTCTTTTGGAAACTGGTACGATGAAGTGGTGGTTGAACTGGATGTGACAGGTGAGTGGAATGGCTCTCTCCCATCAGCCTACAGCAATATAGAATCTAATAATGTGGGACCCACAAAAAGTGAAGGGGTCCTAATGTAATTCTGATGACCTCAGTGAAATTCAATGAAGGGTGAGTTTGATAAAGGGAGGGTAGGTATTTATGTTAGAAGGTTTCCTTACAGAACTAAGTCCTTGTATAAAATATGACCTGGCACATCTAGGGCTATGTCTATACTGATGGCGGCACAGTTGGTGTCACCAGATTGATTCACCGGGATCAATTCAGCGGAAATGGAGACCCGCTCAATTGACCCGGAAGTTGACACTGCTAATCCACCCCCACCAAAAAGAGTAATGCTGCCTCAGTGGGAGGGCATTTCCCATCGGCACAGCAAAGTGGAGATGCCGCAGTAAGTAGAAGTTAGGAAGTCGACAGGAGATACGCAAGCTACATAGTGTAGCTTACATGTCTCCTATCAACTGCCGCCAAATTTCTCTGGCAAATGTAGACATAACCTGAGTTGCATCGTGGTGCAGTTTCTTCACATACGATGTCTTTTTTTTTTTTTTTTTTTTTTTTTAAACTTAACAGGGAAGAGTTCTTGCCCTGTAATTTCATATGAAGGAGGTCACAAATTCTGCCACAATTCTCAGGCAGCATATATACAAGGCAGTGGGAAATCCCCCAAACTTTGCACTGTTTGGGGAAGAGACGGTAATAACAACATTTATTCTTTCTTTGTAGCTAGAGGGGGTGAGCCTTCCATTTTCCTGACGGATTATGCAGGCCAGGGGATTGGCCTCACCTGCAGGTCAGAGGGATGGTTCCCAGAGCCCCAGGTGCTCTGGCTAAACAGTAAAGGACAAAACCGAACAGAAAAGCTGACCACCAGCAACACAAAGACATCTGCTGGAATCTACAATATTGAAAGTTCCATTAACATGGAACCAGGATCAGACAATGAAGTCTCCTGCAAGATAATCAACAACATGCTAAAGACAGCGAGTGAGTCCAGAGTCCAGATTTCAGGTGAGTGCATGTTGGGGCCAGTGACTGTATAATCAGTAAAGAGGCTGCTTAAGTTAATGAGATGGTTCCCTGTTTTATTCTCCTCCTCTGTGGTAAGAAATAAATGTCCAGCGTTTGTTCGTTATTATTTAATGGTTATTGGGCAGATTCTACATCCCTTATTCATGTTTTTGTAGTACTTCCCCTGGTGAGTTTCTCCTGTTTATATCTCTTGAGCACAGGGATTAGGTGTCAGGGAGTCATGAGTTCAAGCCATTCCTCTGACTTGCTTTATAGACTCAGGAGAACTCATTTAACTTCTCACTTTCCCTGTCTCAATAAAGGAGTAATAATATTTATTCCACCTACTTCACGTGGCTGTGACAGTTCATTAATGTCAGTATAAACATCTAAATGACATATCATTAACCTGAATAACGCCACCTATGATATTAGTCTTAGGTTCTCTATCTCCCTTCCTAAGTAGAGGACCATTCTCCCTTTTTCTTTATTTTATACCGTTTATGGTGGGAATGCTATGGCAAAGAGATGCACCTTGCATTTTCCCTACTAAGCAGCAGGGGTTGTGTCCATGAGGTAGCTTGCGTATGACTTTCACCATTTCACGGCCTGATGGAGAACAAGTTATACTTTAAATATGTGCAGATTAAAACCTTGTTTTAAATATGCATACAATTTCTGCATGAATACTAGCACTGAAAGGGTATTTGAGATAAATCCTGTGTATCTGACTCATGTGAGACACCCCAATGTCTTAGGTGTTTCTTTCTGAATGAGTAAAGTGAGCTGGGCGTAGCTGATGAAGTGTGCTTTCCAGAACACATTGGAGGATTTATGGCGCAGGCTCTGTTCTCTATGATATTCTTGAAGATGTGTGGAGTCTTTTGATCTAAATTCATCTGAATTTGCTCTGCCAGGAGGAAACTGCAGTGTCTAAATACAAATTAAATCTGATTTTACCAGTTCCTCAGACAGACTGGGTTTGGTTGGCCTTATCATTATCAAGATGTTCTTAAGAATGATAGGAACATAACAGACATTTTCACCTATTTTCAGATGTTTTCTTCCCGACCACCTCCCTTGGATGGCTGCCTTCCTGGTCATTTTATTTCTTAGCATAGCCCTTATTGCTGCTGTAGGTTATAAATTGAAAAGTAAGTATTTCTTTGCACTTTATTTCAATAAATATGTTAAAATATTAAAACAGATGATGTGCAAGTATTTAACTATAATAAAAACAAACAAAAACTTAAACGAGTATTCTAGGGCCAAATTCAGAAAATGAAATATAAGGGTCTGTAAATTATAATTCCAGGTAAGTTTGTTCTGACAAAAGAGTTTGCAAATTCCTCACATATGAATATATTCAAGGCCAGAATAGACACCAATGGATGGTTCAGGATTATAAACTATTGGATTCATGACAGTGACTGATTCCATCAAAATTATTCTAGGATGCTATGAAAAATGTCTCATTTTCAAAAAGGATTTTAATTTTTTTCAGATAATAATGACACAACATCTCGCTCAGGTAAGTCACTAGGCAGGTGAATGTAATTTTATGTGAACGTATTTTATATTTTGATTTTGACACAGTCCCAGGGAGCTTATGGAATCCCCATCACTGGAGGCTGGACAAACACCTGACAGGGATAGTCTCAGTTTACTTGATGCTGCTTCAGTACAATGGGTGGGACTTGATAATCTTTCGTGGTCCCTTTTAGCCCAACATGTCTATGATTATATGATTTTAGAAGAAAAAATTAATTTAGCCGTTGCTGTGCTGGTCTCAGAAGTTGTTTATAAATTACAGTAGATGAGTGGGTTTGTTCTGTCTCAATTGCGATCCACAGTTGTGTGTTTGTAATGTTTGCAGCATGCATCCAGGTAATGCAATGGGAATTGGGATCTGTGTTAGGGTATTTACCAATGGTGACTATTGCCATTGGTGGCTCATCAGAAAAGTTTGTTTCCTTCTGTCATAAGCAGATATTGTCATCATAATAGATCATGTTCAGACTAGCCATCTGCCATTCAGTCCTACAAGGGCATCCCTTGGTGTTGTTCCAGAATCACTAACAGTTGTAGAATGGGATTGATCGCGTAGGTGCAGAAATCACTTACGTTACCCTGTATACACTGGGTAAACGATAAAATTCAAGGCATTCAACATAGGCACTGAAAACAGGAGTGATTGCCTCTTGTTGGTTGTCTGCCTGGGATTTCTGTTTGGCCGGAGTGGATTTTCTCTTGGTCCACCATGTTCATTCAGGACCTAAGGCAATGGGACTTTCTCAATAAGCTGGGTGAAAATCTAGCTCCTCTGATAACTCATTTCCCTTGTGGATACTTATGGGATCACCTAGAACTTTAAGCACATGACAATATATCTCTGTTTAAAAAATATTCTTCTCCTGGTAAAGCTCCACTTCAGTCTTCTGCAGGTTTTAGGTCTCATGATTGCTCCCATTTATTTCAATTCACCTGCACTTAAATGTTTTGGACTCCTTCCTTTATTTTTCAGTTCTTCCTAACTTCAATCTGATGCCTCTCTTTTCCCACCACTTTCATTGTACCAGTTATTCTCTAATCTTGTTCATTGATGGTTTTATCTGGCTCACTCAGAAGCTGTCCTGCCAAATCAGAGGATGTGGGTTGGGTGGATGTGCTGTGGCAAAGGTCCTCCACAAGCTTCCTGACATTTTCACAGAAGACTGGACATCTGCTGCTTTATGTGGTCAGATTGTGTGCATAATCAGAGAATTGGTAGAAACCATCTTCCATTGCAGTGAGTGACGAGATAATCTTCAAGTGAAATCATCCGTTTCCTGTGTCCTAATCCAGGTTTTTCCTAGATGGAGAGATATTAGCCCAGTAATTTTTTTTTTTTTTTGCTGTTTTGCGTGTGAAATAAGACTTTGGGAAACTTGTTAGAGTAATTAACACTGCAATGTGATTCTCCTTGTTTGCAGTAAATCAGAAGAAAGCCATGGAAGCAGGTAGATATAATTTTGATTTGATATAACATGAGGTAGGTACATTTTCATAGCACAGCTTCATGGAGACAGTATTATGTGCCGGGTTGATATTTTCCAAGATGTGAATCGCACATGTATCTGTCCTGACACAGATAAAGGAATCAGTGAGGACTGGGACCTCTGATAATATCACTATTCTAGAGTCTATGAATCTATATCACTAAGGGCTTGCAGTGGGCTATTCACCACTGAAGACTCACTTATGCCCTTAAAATAAGGTTTAAATGGTACTTAGCTAGCCCAAGATTTGTGCCCCAGTTAAGTCTCCCTTAAGTCTTATTTTGAGGACTGAGATAGAAAGTAAGATGTGCGTGCTGCACCAGGTGGAATTTCACTCTGAGAGAGCTTTACTATCCAGCATGTCAGGCTCTTGCCATAGGAAATGTAGCACCAATAAATATTAGACACCCAGTCAGTATGGATAATTATGAATAAAGCCTAACCTGCTGCTGCCCTGTCTTCCTGAAAGAAAGATAAAGTTAAAAAGAAATTCCAGATCCCAAAAAAGTATATGAGGGGAGAGAAAAGGAGAAATTACAATAAAATCATTTTCCAATCTCATAAACTTTCATATTTCAATCTTCAAGGAACTCTCTGAAGAAACCTTCAAACTACAGGAACATTGATTAAATCACTGGTGCACTTAAGTGAAGAAAGCCTAGGCTGAAATCCAATTCATTACTTAAGCAGCTGCTTAATTTTAAACATATGAATAGTCACATTAAACTCTAAATGCACTGGGTGCTCATCTTCACCCAAAACAAAACTAACATCAATCTCTGTGTGTCACTACAAATAACCAAAGTAAAATCAATGGAAAACGGATATTAACTGCTAAGAAAAACGTGGACGATTAATCTTAATCCACTAAAAAAAAAGAAAAAACAAAACAACCGAATAGATCAGTGTAAATAATATTCAAACACAAACATCTTCTTATGCAACTAACAAAACAGCAGGATATGATAAATTAAACAATATTAATCTTTGGGCTGCTATATAACCCCATTACGTTTTATGTATAAATTAAACAAACATGAAAATTGGTTATGTAATTTATTTTTAAAGAAGTACGAGTGGATTTTGATTTTGATTGAAGAGTGATGGTTAGGTAGTTTCATTGAGATATAGATAGGTAGACTGGAGGGCCATCCTTCAGAAATGTCATTTTCTTTTTCTGGAGACTATCCAGATTGATTTAAAATATCCTATGGCACTGTTGGGAGAGAGAATTCCTTGGTCTGAGGCAGTACTCCTTTCTCAGTGAAAAATATTCTAGTATTGAAAGCTGTATATGAGCTATATTCGAAAGCATGGGAATATAATATTGTCCAGCAAGGACCAAGTAGAATGACTTGTTCAAATTTTTTCTGTCAAACTGTTTTTCAACAGAATTAGGCATTTTAGTAAACAATTGTTTTTCAGAAAGCATTTGCTTAATTGACAGAACTCATACAAAAATTCAAACCTTGTAAAAAAACTTAGTTTTTGCCTGAAAATTTTCAGTTTGGGCGTTTTTGACAAAAAAAATCAAATTTTTCTATTGGAAATGAAAAATATTTTCTGACAAGTTCTACAAAGAAGGCCTATTCACAATTACATCTAAAAATGTAACGAACTATCCAAATATTTAACTAAAGTAAAAAATAATGTGATATGCTCATGGATTAAATTAGTGAAGTTACAATGGATGTAAACCATTTTAACTGGGAGCAGAATTTGGCCCGCACGGTATGAATGGTTTTATTTTAAAACAAATTATAAATATATGTGTAAAGTTTAATGCACATTAGGTACAGGCCAAAAAATCTACCACATTGATTCTGCCTTAGATCTTACAATGATATGTAAATATAATTTCTTTCAGAAAAAGAACGACTGAAAAGCGAACTAGGTGAGAATATATATCTTCTTACAGTGTATCATTAGCCTTAGTGTGTGTGTATGTGTCCTATAGAAGAACTGCCAACATCCCACAATATTTTTATTTGGTTGACAGGATGTCAGGGAAGAGGGAGGGCTGGTGTCTGAGCCCAGCAATGCTGCCTAGGGGCAATATTCTGGGCCATGTTGCCCAGTGGCAAAAATCTGTGTCCGTGTCACCCAGTGGTGACAGTCAATGGGTCCTCCTGGGTCTACCAGGTTCTAACTCATGACCCATTAAACATTAGTTCAATATGTGAGGTCTAGAAGGCAGGTAACCCATGCCTGCTCCCTAAGCCACTTCCTAGTCTGGCTTCAGTGCATCTGTTGGTGCCACTGGTTTGCTTCTGAGTCCCCCTTGGAGAACTTCCACTCCCCTGCTCTGTCCACCCAGACTGATCTGAGCTGCTCCCTTTTGAGCTCTGCCTCCCATGTGAGCTGGGACCAGAGCTGCTCCTTATCCTACACCTCACCAGTCCGGGACTTTACACCCCGTCCCAATCACAGTCTTATATGAGTTTAGATTTTCAAGATTAAATACAACAAATTGAATACAGACCATCCATATGAAAAGTTCCTCACTATTTGTGGAGACATTTAGATTTTTTTAAATTTCATAAGTGATATATTATATTAGAAACTCTTTTCACATCACTTTTGCAAGGCCGTGATGCAGGTTTACCATTGCAGTACTGTGGAGTAAACTGGAACCGGCCCCCTCATGGCTTTTAACCCAGGAACGCGGGAATTATTTCAGGCAATTGTTCTGGCTTGTGTTGTACAGGAGATCAGACTAGATGATCTCAATGGTCCCTTCCGGCACAGGAATCTGTGAATCGATTAACTCTGTGAATTAAAGCCGAAGTCTACCCAATAACATGCATATGTTCTTTATTTGTATTTGTTTACTATTTTAGAATCGGACAGAAAGACAAGTGAAGGAGGTAAATATCACTTTAATGAAATATTCAGTGTAGACAGACACAGCTGTGCCATAAACGAGAACAATGTGCTTTATAAAAATGAAGAGCAGCATATTTTTTCTTTGAATGACTAACTTTCAGTTTTATTTTAAATCACTGAACAAAGATTTTTATTAAATGAGGCAGCGCTCTATAGAAGTGTATGATACATACCAGCCTATCAACATACTTCATAACCATTGTTTCTGTATTAGAGACTGGATAGCAATCGCCACTGGTGTCCCTCATGGCTCTGCCTTCAACCTTCTCCTATTCTCTCGCTCCCTGAGAGACAGCATTTGGACACACAGAGTCATGGATCAAGTTCTTCCACCTCTTCTCTCTCCCCTCCATGGAGCCCCACATCTCTGACTGCTTTTCAGACATCATTTCCAGCATGTCTTGCCACTAGCAAATCAAACTTATTATTATGCAAAATGAACTCATCTTTCCTCAAAATCTGCTCTTTCATCCCTCCTCTATCCCCCTTAGCAACTCCTCCCTGCAGTTTATCCTCCACCATTCAGCTTTGTAATTATTTCCCTCTCCTCCTATCCACTGGTGCATGGTGTAACAAATCCTCTACAACGAAACTGGCTCATTCTTCCTTCACCAGCAACCTTGTCCACTTCTCTGCTCAACGATTGCGACATCCTTCTCTGCATCCTGCTAGCTCCTCACCACAACCTCCCTCTCCCATTGTCCATCCACCCAAAGTGACACTTAACAAATCATCTAACTTGACCCCTCATCTAAGTCCACCCTTCTCTCCACATTCTTTAACTGGATTTCCCATACCTTCTGCAATAAAGCTGAGACCCTTGCCCTAATTTTCAGCTTCTGTCTGACCCCTCCACTCTAGTTTCTCTTCAGTTCTTCCACAAGCTCTTTGCTCCACCTGCAACTACAACTTCCATGTCCATTTTTCATCCATAGCTTTTTCCCAAGTGTCCCCTGTGCTTCAAAATTCTTCACAGACCAAGGATCCAAAGTGACTCCACACTATCAAGCTGAAAGTTCCTCCTTAAAACACATTTCATTTATACAGCTGATAAACCCATGTCCTCATCTCAAAGTAGAGCTTTCAGAAAAAAGCTGGAACAATTTTCATAAACATTTTCCCCATTTTTTTCATTAAATTTTTTTCATAATTTTGAAATTTTAAAAAATGACCAACTCTACCACATAGAAATATTCAAAATGAAGTTACGTTAATATTAAACAAAAATACAAACAACTAAAGAAAGATTATGGAACTAACTAACAAGAAGCTGCTAAACATCTCTTCTCAGTCACTGTTTGCAAGCATCCTTCTTATTTACAGAACATCATCAAATTATATTGTTCGTTCTTAGTAGCATGTGCCTTATTGTCTTAAACGATATAGCATATAGCTGTAAAGCATATAGCATGCTGCTGGCATGCTACAAATAAAAATAATAATAACAGATGTAAATCACAGCCTCCTCAAGTGTTTTGTGCACTATTGTTTGAAATAAATGGCTGACAGACTGAGTCATAAAAACAGATGGCTGTAAAATACTGAATGAGAATTCATCAGCATTCCTGCCATGCATATGTAATAGCAGAATTTCCTCTAAATAGTTTTACATAATGTACTCCATCGTGTCCTGATGGATCTGTAAGTCTTTGATCTTTTTGTCACTTCTAATTCTCTCTCTCTGTGTTCATTGTACTAACTGAAATTACTATTTTGCAGGAATTGGTGAAACACAAGAACGTTTGGGTAAGAAAACCTGTCTAATATGAATTCTATTTTCTTATCTGGCTTAGAATAAAACAGGTGAGTGTTCTGGTGAGTCTGTCTATGGCAGGGGTTCTCAGACTTTTTTTTTCAGGGACTGCTTTTGAAAATAGTTCAGGCTGTGATGGCCACCTCTCCCCTCAAAAAATGGTCTATGGCATCTTGAAGGTGAAACCAGTAAATGTTGTCAAACACGAGTCTGTGAGACTCTGCCTGTTCCTCTGGAACACAAGAGCTGCCATACTGGGTCAGACCAGTGGTCTGTTTAGCCCAGTATCTTGTCTCCAACAGAGGCAAGCACAGGAACAGGGCAATTTTGGAGAGATCCACCCTTGCTTTCCCCTTCTGGCTTCCAGCAGTCAGAAGTTTAAGATCTCTCCTAGCATGGGTTTACACCTGACCATCTTGGCTAATAGCCATTGGTGGAAATATCCTCCATGAACGTACCTAGTTCGTCTTTGAACCCATTTATTCTTTTGGAAATCACATTCCGTGGCAATGAGTTCCACAGGTTAGTTGTGTCTTGTCTGAAAAAGTACCTCTTCTTTGCGTTAAACCTGCAGCCTATTAATTTCATCAGGTGACACCTGTTTTTTGTGTTGTGAAAGCAAGTCATGTGGATCTCTATCTGTGTTCTCATGGGATTGCGAAATATTCTCTCTTGATTATGAATCTGCCTTGCTTAATATATTGTAACAAAGCGGTGAACACCCTTTATTTATTGATTGATTGATTGAATTGCTTATTTACTTATTAGTTTGTATTACCACAGCACAACTTTCTGAATTAGCAAATTGTCCACTACGCATGCTGAGAACTTGCAGGACATATGTTTTGGTGCAATAATTTTGAAACGGATATCAGGGATGTCTAGGTTGGACATTAGGAAAAAGTTTTTCACTAGGAGGGTGGTGAAGCACTGGAATGGGTTACCTAGGGAGGTGGTGGAATCTCCATCTTTAGAGGTTTTTAAGCTGAGGCTTGGCAAAGCCCTGGCTGGGATGATATAGCTGAGGTTAGTCCTGCTTTGAGCAGGGCGTTGGACTAGATGACCTCCTGAGGTCCAATCCAACTCTAATATTCTATGATTCTATGAAATTAAAATCCCCCATTAATATGAGCTCATGCGTGTTAGCTATTCTTGTTACTTAGATGAAGAATGCCTCATATATTTCCTCATCTTGATTTGTTGGTTTATAATAGACCCTTACCATAACATAATTACTATTCCTTTCCCTTTTTATCCTCACCCAGATACACTCATTAGATATATGGGTATACATTTTTGATGTACATTTCAATTCCTCCTCCATTTTTCCCATATTTATCCTTCTGGAACAAGCTATATCCCTCAGTGCTGGCAATTCACTCATGGGAGTTGTTCCACCAAGTCTCTAATGCCAGATAAATCATAATTTTCATCACATACTATGACAGGGGTGGCCAAACTGTGGCATGTGGCTCTTTTATAGTTAAAGTGTGGCTTATGGAGCCCCTTATACCCCCTCTTCCCTGCCTACCAGCCTGGGGTGGAGAGCTCAGAGCTTCTGCCCTGCAACTGGGTGGTGGGGCTAGAGGATTCTGCCTAGCGGAGAGGAGGGTTTTTGGGGGGGTCAGTAAGTTTGGCCACCTCTGTTTTATGACTTCCTGTTCATCCCCCTTGTTCCCCATACTCCTTCCATCGGTGTACAGGCATCAAAGACATTTTGCAGACTGACCTGTTCTTTTTCGTCTTCCCTTTTTAATGTAGTTGTGGGTTGTAGTCCCTTCTCCAGAACTGAAACCCTTCCCCAATTTATTATTTCATTCCAACTGACATTTTAGACTGCGATTTTCAAGGGAGCTTAAGGAAAATAGATTAAAATTCAGTCTCACTGACTATGTTATCACTTTTCCTGAAAAGAAAGCTCTGAGACTGAGTCCAGTTCCGGAACCCTTGTTTAGATGAATGGTGCCATTAAATTTAAAGGGACTGTTATCATTGATAAAGAATTATTTGCACAAATAAAGTTGATCGCTGAGTCCATTATCTGAGCATCCTCCCTTCAGAGTTCTCAGATTTTTAAAAACAGCATCAGACAAGAAGAAAAAATGAGTCAGTGACTGGAATATCCTTTCATTTCAGATCGAATCTCAGTAGAGCTGGGTAAGTTGAGTTGTTTTGAATCACAGTTATTCTTGAAATGAAAATTATTGCTCATGTATTAAGTAGGTTAAAATAGCATGGGGATGGGTGTACTATAAACACATGAGTAGGCAGACAGAAGACATTTTAAACTACATTGTATTTCATTGTGCCATAGATTTGCAACATATTAATTGGTTTTTCCTTTAAAGATTTCAGAAGAGCGCAGAGCTATGCTGGTAAGCTGAAATGTATACAATAAACCCACTATCTATAAATTACACAGATGATATTTCCTTTCAGAAGATTAATATTTGAAAAGAAAATTATTCCTTGTGTATTGACTGGATTTATTTAGAGATAAGTGTGATATAAAATATGTTTATATTTCATTCCATCTGTACCTTCAATTTTATTGTAATTTACCTGTTTTCCATAACAATAATTATTTGTTAAGCATTTACTATGAACTCAGTGATGTCTTAATGCTTAGGAATCTATAGTCCCTGTCAAGAACAGTTTACAATTGAAGATCCTAGTCCAACAAAGTATTGAAGCACATGCTTAAATCTAAGAATGTGAATAGGCCCATTGAAGTCAATGGGAGACTTGCTTAAAATCTGCGTGTGTCTAAGTGCTGTACTGGACTGGGGCCTAAATAAATAGAGAAAAATATCCACATACAACATGCTCTGGATGAGATCTAGATAGTGCTTATATCTTATGACATAACAGTGTTTATGTGCGAGTGTGTGTGTGGTGTTCTTGCTGCAGATTGGTATGGAACAGCATTTTGCTGCAGTGGGTTAACATTAGCAGACATTTACCTAACAAGAAACTTGAATGAAGAGAGGATGTGTGCATTGCATACTAAGACAAAAGCGAGCTCCTGAAATATGGCAAAGCGTGGAAGAAGGCATAAAGATGAGATTGGGAGAAGTATAAAAAGAGAGTGTTTGGGTGGGAGTCTGGTGGAGTGAGAGTGGTGATAATGAGAGATGAAGGCGAAGATGTAGGTGCACTGTGCAGAGCATTGGAGATGTGGATAAAAAGCTTGATCCTGAAGTGCAGCGTAAGGGAAAGTTAATGTAGGGATTCAAGAAGGTGACTGACAGTTGGGGCAATATGAGCCAGGGCAGGTGAGGGCATGACTTGAGCTGCAATAGTTTATATAAATGGAGGGATGTGAAGTGGAAGCTGTGGAGATCAGAAATGAGGAGATTGTGGGACACGCGGAAGCATGAGATGACTAAGGACTGGAATCACAACGATAGGAAGGGAGAGGTGGGTTTTTGAGATGTTCTGGAGAGAGAACGGACAGTATCTGTCAACAGAGAGAGGCAATAAATATAATGCCAAGTCTGTGAGTCTGGGCACCAAGGTTAACACAGCGCTATCACCAGAAGAAAGGAAGGAGCATGACAGAGTTGGGAGTAATGATGAGGAGTTCAGTTTTAGCCACCCCGAGTTTAAGATGGCTTCAGGACAGATAGACAGAGGCAGATGTGAGCTTCTCCAGATTCCGGGCAGATCAGAGGACCAAGCAGCACCCCCTCCTTTAGGTATGTTTGTGTGTTTGTTTATACAGCACTTAGGGTTTATACAGCACATAGGATTTGGTCCTGCAAGATGCTGAGCACTCTGACCTGAGCCAATAAAACTGTTGCAGTCAATTGAGATATTTATGTTCTTAAGTGTTTTGTAGGGCCAGAGAGCTCAGCGCTTCTCAGCATTGGACCCATAGTACTTTTCATAATGATTTTTCATAGCAAAATTTAGGAAGAGTCCTGCTTGTCTTAGACTCATGGAATTTAAGGTCAGAAGGGACCATCATGATCATACAGTCTGACCTCCTGTGTATTGGAGGCCACATTGGTGGCACATTGGAGGCCACACCCTCACCCACTCACACTGGTTACAGACCCATAACCTCTGGCTGAGTTACTGAAGTGATCAAATCATGATTTAAAGGCTTCAAGTTACAGAGAAGACACCACTGACACTAGTTTAAACCTGCAAGTGACCCGTGTCCCATGCTGCAGTGTAAAGTGAGCCCCCGCTCCCCCCCTCAGGATCTCTGCTATTCTGACCTGGGGGAAAATTCCTTCCTGACCTCAAATCTGGCCATCAGTTAGACCCTGAGCATGTGGCCAGACACCTGGGAATGAATTCTCTGTAGTCACTCAGAGACCTCCCCATCCAGTGTCCCATCACCAGCCATTGGAGATATTTACTGCTTGCAGTCACAGATCAGCTATGTGCCATTGTAGGCAGTCTCATCATGGTATCCCCTCCATACACTGATCAAGCTCATCATCAAGTCTCTGGTGTGGCAGCAGCTGAGTAGCACACCCAGGAGCCATCCAGCCACAGCAGGGTAGGACAGTTCAGAGCAGCCTGCAAGCAATATGCTCCATATTGCTCCTTATTGCTGCTCACAAAGGAACAGCTTGAATCTCACCTCCAGAAAATGCTTCCTCCTGGCCCCAAGCCAGCTGACATCACTCCCTTGGAGCAAAGATACAGCAGCAGGGACCATAGCCAGCACCCCTCCTTCCTTACTCCAGCGCTGGAGTGCAAGAGTGGGAAAAGCTCCCCATGCCCTCTCCCTGCCCCAAGCCTGGACTTTGCCTGCAGTGTGTGTAAATTACTGTCATATGCTTCCAATTACATTGATATTTACATGAATTTCTCATTTCAAAATTCATTTAACTTCTGGTTTATTCCCCATCTCTTCTTATTACACTGAGTGTCACTGAGTAACTCCTTCCTAACCAGGGAACTATTCTGGTTTGTCTCCCCAGTTCCCATCACTCTGGATCCGGATTGCAAGCACTCAGAACTTAAAGTGTCTGAGGATCGGAAAAGAGTCTGGCATGAATCTGCAACTCCAGAGCTGGACGCAGCCTCCGGAGTCCTGATCGTGATAGGAAGGGAGGGATTTGAGTGTGGGAGGCAGTACTGGGAGGTGGAGGTGGGGGACAAATTGGACTGGGAGCTGGGGGTGCTGAGTCAGGCTCTGAGGGAGACCGTGAAAAGAGAGAAGACAGAGAAACTCCCTGAGGAGGGATATTGGTCTCTGAAGAGATCCCAGGGAGTCTTATTTTCAAGCAAAGATAGTGCTAAGATTGAAAAGAGGGATGCACCATATACAGTGATTGGTGTGTTTCTGGATCGGGAAGAGGGAATAATCTCATTTTTTGAAGCACAGTCGATGTTCCGCATTGTAACTATTCCTGCAGAGTTTACTGAGAAATTTTATTATCCATTCCTCAGTCCCGGAAATAGCACAGGAGAGCAGAAACCACTAGCAATCCACCCCATCAAAGCTCCCATCCCTTTAAAGCCTCCGAGAAAGGAAAAGTGAGATCTAGTTATTCTGGAGAAGTAAAACTCACTACAAAGGGGAGAAGGGTATAGAAAAATGTGAAACCTCAGAAACACTAACATAAACAAAGTAGAAACTGAAGATTAAATAAAAGAAAAAAACAGAGGAAAAAGGAGACAAAAAACACTGGTTCTAGGGTGGTTGACTCAAAAACTGAAATAAATAAATTCTGAAAGAAATGGGAATTGTCTCTATAGAAATATTTTTAGTTAATGTTCTATTACATTTTTTTTTAAATAGGAAAATACTTTAAAAAAATCGTGGTGGGATGTGTTGAGATGGAGGGAAAATGAACGCGTGATATTGCCAAGGAATAATTAGAAAAGACAGCTATAGCTACCCAAAGAAAAGGGGAGAAAATTTTGCAATTATTCAATTGCTAATTGAGTCAAACTGGAGTGGTTACGAAGAAAAATTGAAATTGTTAATACAAATGCTGTACCTGATAAGATATATTACCCCTATCCTGTGGCATCTAAATCAATCATATACAGAAAGAGTGTGATTATGTAATATATCAAATGGAAATGTTAAAGTTTGGAATAGAGTTTAAGTTTATGCCCTCATGGAAGCCCTCAGATGTTGTCTACTGCCTATTCAATGTTGTTACACCACAAGGATTTTTTTTGTGTTGTCATTTTCATGTATTTTTTATTAAACTATCAAATATTTCAGTAAAACTTGAAACTGCCTCTGGGTGTATTCTATCATTGATCCCAGGACATGTAGTTTAGTTAATAAAATATATAAATCTCAGTTCTCCCAAGTCTCTAATTTAGCTTAAGCAACAAAAAATTCTTTATATTCATGAGAAACCTTGAAGTAGTTAGTTAATACATGACCCCTGTGCTTCATATTATACTTTTCTTACACTAGCTCAAGCTGTTTTGAAGTTATGATGACTCAAAAATGGTTAGTAACATTTTCAAAAGTAAAGCCCTCTTGTGTGTCCAGAACACCTGGGCAGTTTATCTCAAACATTCAAAAAAAGAATTGCTATTCTACATATGGATGGTTCTGTTTCTCAGCTTTGCTGTTTTCCTGATGTGTGACCTTGATCAAGTCATGCCTCTGCTTTATGCCTCAGTTTCCCCATCTGTACAATGGGGATAATGATATTGACCTTCACTTTAATAGCTATTGATGAGAAGTGCTGTATAAAATCTGAGTGTTATGGTGTTATTGCTATGCTAAACACCAAATACATGTTCTTTTTCTTTTTTATTCTACTTATCCATTGTGGCATTCATCAAATACATTACTCCTCTGAGAGGAATTCAAAGCTGCTTCTTTCAACACAATTGAAAACAACTCATGAAGCTACCAGCACCACCATATGTGGGTCGGAGACAGTCTTCCCTTCCTGTAAAAATGCTGGAGATTTCAAAACAATGTCCTGACCAATGTGGGGATGACATCGAGACCTATAAATTTTTCCCTCCAAAAAACAGAGATGGAAAGAAACCAGAGGAAGAAACCCAGCCACCCCTAAATAGGGCACTTATCTGGGATGCATAAGTCAAGTGCCTCCTTTCCTCATTCAGAGAAGGAGTTGAACCTGCATTTCATCTGACCAAGCAGTTCCCTAGTTATGGGACTAGTACCTAATCTGGAGTGGTTGTTTCTCTTTCACTGATGTTGACCGGAAATCCCACCCTAGATCTGCACAACCTACACAGTGAACATCTAATCAAAATTGAGCCTCTACCACATAAAGGTTATTTGTTGACAAAATGGCATTTGTCATTAAAAAAAATTATGATAAAATTCCCACCCAGCTCTTATCAACAACCCTCAATACTAGGTTATTCACAGGTTTTTTAAAGATTCACATTATCTATGAACAAACAGAGAAGCTTTTCCCTTTGTCGAAGGGTGTGTCTGCACAGCAAAGAAAAACCCAGCGCTGGCCTTTGCCATCTGACTTGGGCTCGCGGGGCTCACGCTGGGGGTTGTTTCACTGCTGTGTAGACTTCAAGCGTCAGGCTGGAGCCCAAAGCCTGGGACCCTCCCACCTCGCAGGGCCAGCCAGAGGTGTCGAGTCGCTATGTAGCCAGAACCTAAATGGCTGCCTTCTCCCATTTCTTTCAGCAGCACTGAAGTCACAGGAGACCCCCAGTCAACATCATTTTAATTGCCACTTCCAGACAGCATTTACAAGTGATGATGAGGCTGCCCTTGACAAGAAGGCCTTCACCTCCTATTGTTTCCTGTTGTCAAGGAAGATGGCTAGGTGCTGGTCTGTGAAGAGGCAGAGAGGGTCACTGTGAGATCAGGGAATAGGAGGGAGCCAGAAAAGGAGAGGGAGGAAGGAAGGTAATATGGGGTGAGGGGCAGGGTAGGCTATGAATTGGAATGACAAAGTGAGGCTAAATTTCAGAATAGAAGTGTGTAGATGGAGTGCTGCTCCCTGAGCTTTTCTTTCATGGGAACAAATGAAGACACCTGAGGAAGAAGATGTCAAGAAGGGACAACCAAATGTGGAGTTTACACATCAGTCTTAGCAGCTAACAATGAGACCTACTACTGCTAATAATGCACAGTCGCTAGCACTGAGACCCACATTTGCACTTAGAAGTGGATCACGGTGTCTGTATTTGCTGCTTAAAAATCCCAGCGAATGAGGCCTGAATGCACAAAAGAAATTAGGTGTTGTGACATTCAGCA
Organism: Emydura macquarii macquarii; assembly: GCF_026122565.2. Classification (NCBI taxonomy): domain Eukaryota; kingdom Metazoa; phylum Chordata; order Testudines; family Chelidae; genus Emydura; species Emydura macquarii. The sequence goes on from NW_027131710.1 coordinate 17,988, forward strand.
TCATAACATCTACCTTTAGGCTCCTTCGAAAATCACTGTGATACACAAAGCTGGAGCTCAGCTTCTAATCTCCTGTAGGCGGAATGCAGAGAGATAGGTGCCCTTAAGTGAGATGTGCAAAGCCAGCCTGCTAAGCAGAGAGAACCCTGGTTTAGGTCCCCCTACCTCTGAGCAGTACAAGGGATTTGATGGTTCTCTGCTATAACCACTGGGTTAAGGGATAGGCTGATAGAGCTTTTCTCAAGCTTTCCTGTTGAAGCTGTTCCACTGTTCACAAATAATTAAGAAATCATTGGAGCAGGACAGCTGGATCCTGGGTCGCTCATGTCCTGCCTGATTGAACTAACCAGCTCACTCATTACTGAGTGTCATTCTCAAGCTTGCATGCTCTCTCTTTCTCTCTCTGCATTGTTCTGTATTAAAGAATCTTTTGGGACATAGGGAGAGACAAAAAACAAGCATGAGAATGACTCTGTAGCCTGGTGGTTAGACAACTCATGCAAAACGTAGGAGATGCAGGATCCAGTCTCCCTGCTCCAATTACTCTATAATTACTGGCTGTCAGTGGAACAGCTTCAACAGAAGAGACTGAAGGTGCCTCAGATCAGACCATTCCATACCCCACTGGATACAGCACTTATTTAAGAGGTGGCAGATCCCAGCTCAAATCCATTCTCCCTTGCAGGTGGAGGGGGGACCTCAACCATGGGTTTCCCACAACCCAGGTCAGTTCTCTACACATTGGGCTAAAAGTTACAAGGGCTGTCCTCCTTCTAACCCATTGGCTATTTTCTGTGGAATCACCTGAGGGGACCGATCCAGCCGGCAGTCTCTGAGAACACCTACCCAATCGGGCCATGCACACACATTAGGCAGTCAGCCTGCCACTTTTCTTCCCCTGATTTCTCACTCGCTCTGGGGCTTAGGCTAGAGATCGGCATCTGGATGCCTACAGGGAGGCCCCAGTGTGCATGCTCAGCAGCAGGAATATAGATGCAGAGGGAACTTTTCCAGCAGAAACTTGGGAGCTGAGTGAGTTTAGGCGCCTTCAGGGTTTGATGGGAGAGAGGGAAAGGGACAAAATACATCACAGTGTTGCTGAAACCCGGACTTAGGTGCCTTAAATGGGGTCCTAGGCACCTAACTCTTTTTGTGCATTCAGGGCTAACAGACTGAGATCACACTCGATCTTGTTTGCCTGCTTCTTTTCAAAGGAAAATTGGTTTCATTTTTACAATGGAATTTGGTTAATAAATAACTATATAATATATATATACGTAAACTGAAAGTACAAACTTCAACTGTAATAAACTACATATGTAGAGGTTCAAAGTTTTCTCAAAGCTGCAATCCATGTACAGCATCTAGCAGGTGCATGGAATCCTGTGATATAAGTAAGGAATCACATGAGTGAACACTGATCATAGGTAGATGATTGCATGTCTAGCTTCCTGATTTAATTGAGAAATTACAGTCAGATTCTTGATCTGAAACAGCATGGAGGGTAATTCACTGACATTTTCAGGTACATTTCGACTTGCTTTGGACAATTCTGTATTTACACTCCAAGAATTTAAGACATTCCTCTCAACTAAAGAAGTTTAAGCAGAGTGGTTAAATGAAGTTGTTCAAGGCAAGGGTGTTTTTGACAGAGTCTCATGCACTTAATGGAATGGGCTTATTAATTTAATTGTGATTTCAATGCCCAGGACATTTAAAAAGGTGTCCAATCTCTCTATCCTTTGGGAGAAATGCTATTGAATGGAATTTGGAGGAGGAGGCAGAGATGTGTTCTGCTTTCTTTACAGTTTGTGGCCAGATACTCAGCTGGTGTGAAATGACTGTGATGGGGGTCGTCACGTGAATAGGGAGAGATGGGCCCCTTTTTATGCACTGTGACGAGAGTCCCCTCACACCATACCAGTTTGTTATGGTGTTGAGTCAGGGACTGAAGAGGTTGGGGCTCCCAGCCCAGGAATTTGGCTCCCACTCATTCAGGACTGGGGCAGCAACAGCAGTAGTACAGCTGGGCATGGGGGCAGAGGCAATTTAGTGTTAGCATTCAGAGGCATACAGAACGTACGTGAGACCCCAGATGGGGAATCAGTGTTAATTTGTTGTATTCCAGATGCGGGAAGACAGGCCACACAGAAAGTGGTGTGGATCTATGGTTACAGTAGAGTTTATTGGGCACATAGGCTGGTGTCCAAGCTGCCTGAGGGTTCTCAGCTGGAGCTCAGTGCTGAAGCAATCCTGAGATGGCACAGAAAAAAGGGCACGTTATGGAACCAGCTGATGTCACTGCTGTACGCCATAAGGGCTCATTAACAGGCACCAGAAACAATGGTGGTGCAAGTTGTGGAAAATGATTTGGGAACGAGTAAAGGGGTGGACTTAATGCTCTGTGCTAAGAGTGAGTTCAGGCACATCCTGGAATTTTTTTTTAGGAGTAAAAATTGTGCAGTCAGACATGTTTCAACGCAGGGTCTGGTGCAGAGCTGTGAAGTCACCCTGTGTGGACAAGGCTAGAAGGAATATGAGTAGGGAGGTGAGCATGCTAATGGGGGTCATGGGAGGGTCAGTAATTTCACATCTTGGCATAGCACATGGGGCACCAGAGTTATTTTAGGAGGATGGTGTTCACCTGTCAGACTTGGGCTCTGACATGTTTTTGGACAATATTAAAGGGGGTGTTAGGAAATGCCTGGGAACCTGGCTGGGTGTGGGGGGAAGGCATCCAAGCTATTTGTTGGTGCCTCCTTGCGACTGATATCCAGTGCAGGTACTCCATAGAGAGGGGATACAGTGATCAGGTAAATGGCTTGGTAAAGGACTTAAAGGAGGTGTTTGTTAAAGGATTCGGGGCACCTATGACTAGAATAGCAGGGGGCCAAACTTCCTTAACTCTGTCTTCCTTAACCCTCATTCAAGGGCATGGGGATGGTAAAGTCCCAGCAATGGGTTGGCTGGGGATCAGCGTGGAAAAAGCGGGGGAGGCTGGCAGAAGCCCCAGGTAGATATTGAAATGATCATGGAGTTACCTGCACCGTACACTTTTATCAGGTAGCCCCAGATGTCTAATAATAAAGTTGTGGCCTGATTAAACCATATACAACATCTCCTGTCCTTCTTCCTGTATAGACAGACAACCTCATCACCTTCTACTCCAAGTACCTGGTGCACCTCTTTTGACCTGTCTTCTCAGCAACCATCACTCCCTCCCCAGAAAACCAACAAAAACAAAACAAAATAACAAACACCCTAGCAAAACAAGAAGTTCCACTGTTCATACTTCTCTCTCTGAGGGGAGGACGAGAAACCAAACAATATGTCACAGATATGTAGACAGCTGTCCAGATTGACTGCCACATAGTATCCTCTGGCACTGTTGGCAGAGATAAACCTTTGGTCCTAGACATACTCTTCTGTCAATGAAATCTATTCTGATGTCAGACTTATATCTAAAAGCCTGGGAATACTGTATTTTCCAACAAGGGACAAACAGGTTGCTCAGGTAAAACATTTTTTATCATCTGTTCTTCAGGAAATTGCGTTTTTGAATAAACAATATTTTTTTCCAAAAGTTTTTGCTTTCTGCAGGAAATTTACAATATTCATACAACGTGACCACTCGTAAATAAAAACTTTTGGCTTTTGCCTGAAATTTTTCAATTTTTGTTTTTTCAACAAAAGTCATATTTTCCCTTTGGAAATGGAAAATATTTTCTAACCAGCTCTACAAACGAGGCCTGCTCTCAGCTCTACATGAAAACACAGCAAACTATCCAAAAATTCAAATAAAGTAAAAAATCATTGTGATATGCTCACGAATTAAATTAGTAAACTTACATTGGATTTACACCAGTGTAATAGAGAGCAGAATTTGGTCCACACAGTATCTGTGATTATATCTAAAACCAAATTAGAAATATACTTTTAAAATATAATGCATATTTGATAAATGCCATAACATGTACGAGATATGTTCTGCTTGAGATTCTACGATGATATTTAAATAGCATTTTCATTCAGAAAAAGAACTGCTGCTGAGCGCACAAGGTGAAAATGCAAACATTCTTATAGTTAATCATTAGCCTTGTGCACTTGTCTGTGCTCTTATAGAACTGCCAACATCTTCATCTGGTTGACAGGATCAATCAAATTGTTATATGAGTTTACAGTTCCAAAATTAAATACAGCAAATTGAATGCAGACCACTTCCATGTGAAATGCTCCTGGATTTGTATGGAGACCTTTAGATCTTTGTTTTTAAATTTCGTAGGTTATTTATTATTTTAGAAGCTGTTTGCATGTCCATTTTGCCAGGACTGGATGCAGGCTTAACACTACAGTAAACTAGAACAGCCTATCTCATAGCTTTTAACCCAGGAATTATTTTGGATAAGTTCTAGGGCCTATATTGTTCAGGAGGTCAGACTGGATGATCAAAAAGATCCCTTCTTACCTTGGAATCTATGAACTCTCTTAACTAAAGCCAATCACTACCCCAGTAATATGCATTTGTTCTTATTTTAAATTTATTTATTATTTTAGATTCAGAGAAAGGACAAATCAATTAAATAGGGTTGCCAATTTTGGTTGGATATATTCCTGGAGGTTTCATTCAATGACATAATCTTTAATTAAAGATTAATCTTTAATTCTTGGAAACTCCAGGACAATGCTGGAGGGTTGGCAACCGTACAATCAGATAAATAAAATGCTCAGTGCAGACAGACACAGCTGTTCCATCAGTAAGAACACTCTGCTTTACAACTTAAGTCAGGCTGCGAGGGAGAGAATGAAGAGAGAGAAGACAGAGAAACTCCCTAAGGAAGGATATTAGTCTCTGCAGAGATCCCAGGGAGATCTTCTTTTTCAAACACAGAAAATACTAAGATTGAAAAGAATAGTGCACCATGTGCAGTGATTGGGAAGAGCAAAGAATCTCATTTTATGATGCAGGGGTGATGTTCCCCATTGCAAATATCTATGCAGAGTATACTGATAACGTCTCGTATTATCCATTCCTCAACCCCAGCAACAGCACAAAATCAGAATCCACTAGCAATCCACCCCACCAGAATCCCTATCCCTTTAAAACCTCTGTGAAAGGAAATGTGTTAGATCTAGTTTCTTTGTAAAAATAAAACTTACTACAGAGGGTAGAGAATGGAAACCTCAAACTTCAGAAAGAGTAAAATAAAGGAAGTAGAAACTGAAGATTAAAACAGAAAAAAGAAAAATAACAGAAATGCTAGAAGTAAGTTAGTTGAGTCAAAAATGGTGGGGGCAGGAAAGTGTTATGGTTGGAGTACGATTGTCAGGCAAGGTGGCAGTAGTTAGAATGATGCAGCTATGGAAATCCACTCGTGGTGTATTGAAAACTGTGTCAAAATCACAAATTATCACTTTAAATTGTAAGAGGTTTCCTGGTCCTGGCTGGAGGTTAGGCGGTGCTAAAGAAAATTATGTGGCCATGTGGACATGAGCAGTCCACAAAATAGTCTTCCGGTAGCAAGGGTGCGTGAGTTGTGCCTCTGTGCCTTAGGGAGCAGCCTGCCTTGTCTCTCTCTGTTTTTGGTTATTGTTTGTTTGGGTTATGGGCTGAGAAATAAAGTAGTGTTGCATTGCAACCTTCCAGAAAAAGCATTTTATGTTTTTCTTCTAACTTTTCTGTGTTTATGCCATAAATGTAACACTACCCCCCCCCCAAAAAAAAAAAAAAAAAAAAAGTTTAGTTGATTATTCTTATCTCTTAAGAATTAGTTGCTAATTCGTAAGAATTAAACAGGAATGATCATGTGCTCATGAAGACAAGTTAGTTTCTAATAAAAACCCGTATCCCAACAATATGTATTTTCTGTGTTAGATCTACCGTGTAGCAGCTAAACGGTAATGTACAGTAAGAGTTTGATTCTGCATTATATTGAATTGAAGCTTTAAGATTATGAAAAAAATAACTTCATGGACGTCCCAAGATGTTCTCTGTTGTCTGCTTTCTCTTTAACGTGTATCTGGCTTGACCTCCAGGAATTATTTTTTCTGTTGCCATTTTGATATACTTTTAATTAGATTGTTCAATACTTCTATAAAACTTGAACCTGCATATGTGTGTATTTCTCTGATGGGAAACATTTCCTAGATTTAGCTCTATTGATCCAAGTCAATACGGTATAAATATAAGTACACCTGAATCTCTATTCCAGTTCAAGCAATATATAATTCAATCGATTCATGAAGAAGCATGCGATGGTTATTTACAAAATGTCCCCTCTGTTTTATATTCTGTCAACCACACGATAGCTTAAGTTGTTTTGAACTTCTATTCACACAAAAAAAAATGGTTTAAATCGGTAAGGTAATATCTTTTATTGGACAGAAGTGAGTCCAGTAAATGATATTACCTCACCTACCCTGTCTCTCTAATATCCTGGGACCATTATGGTTACTACAACACTGCATACAAAAAAGGTCAAAACAATTTCAAGACATACTTTTGTAAAATTAGCAAATTACCTTAACAGTTTGCATGAAATATTTTTAAACCTCTACACTACTAAAAGATTATACATCAACCACTAGAACAAATTAACAAGGATCATGGAGCATTCTCCATCACTGACTATTTTTAAGTCAATATTAGATTTTTTTCTGAAAGATCTGCTCTGTGAACTATTTTGGGGACATTCTATGGCCTGTGTTATGTGATCACAATGGCTCCTTCTGGCTTTGGAATATATGAATCGATGTGAACTTGCAAGTGGATTGGTTTGGTCTTACAGGAAGTTATAGTAGATCTTTTGGTCACTATTGATCTTATAATGGGAATCTCATTTTTTCATTCCTGAAAAATAAGCATCACTCAATGACAAAGCCTCATGCAGAAAAGGACCTGGGGGTAACAGTGGATAAAAAGCTGGATATGAGTCAGCAGTGTGCCCTGGTTGTCAAGAAGGCTAATGGCATATTGGGCTGCATTAGGAGGGGCATTGCCAGCAGGTCACGGGAAGTGATTATTCCCCTCTATTCGGCATTGGTGAGGCCGCATTTAGAATATTGTGTCCAGTTTTGGGCCCCCCACTACAAAAAGGATGTGGACGAGTTGGAGAGAGTCCAGCGGAGGGCAACAAAAATGATTAGGGGGCTGGAGCACAGGACGTATGAGGAGAGGCTGAGGGAACTGGGCTTGTTTAGTCTGCAAAAGAGAAGAATGAAGGGGGATTTGATAGTGGCCTTTAACTACCTGAAAGGGGCTTCCAGGGAGGATGGGGCTAGGCTGTTCTCGGTGGTGGCAGATGACAGAACAAGGAGCAACGGTCTCAAGTTGCAGTTGGGGAGGTCTAGGTTGGACATTAGGAAAAAGTTTTTCACTAGGAGGGTGGTGAAGCACTGGAATGGGTTACCTAGGGAGGTGGTGGAATCTCCATCCATAGAGATTTTTAAGCTGAGGCTTGACAAAGCCCTGGTTGGGATGATATAGCTGAGGTTAGTCCTGCTTTGAGCAGGGGGTTGGACTAGATGACCTCCTGAGGTCCCTTCCAACTCTATGATTCTATGATTCTAACTCCTACAGATTTTCTGTGTATCCAAAGAAACCTTTCTGACTAAAATCCATTTTGGATATGCCACACCTCCTGTATTCAGACTGTTGGGCCAATGGGCAGATTATGGGCTGAAATTCATTCAGGAACAGATTTTGGGTTGTTATTCCCCTAATAAACAGATATGGGGTACAGCTTCATATGAAAATATTATTGGGTGCACTTCTAATGGGTGCACATTATGGGGCACAGTTCCTTGAGGAAGCAAGTATAGGGAGCAAGTCCACAAGGGAGGTTGGTTCTGGGGGAAATTCTCTTCTAAGGGTCAGATTAAGTAGTGCAGTTTCTCATAAAGGAACAAATTACGGGGTCCCATCTTCCATAACGGGGTAATTTTTGGGGAAGGAAAATTCCCCTAACGGGGCAGGGTATGGGACAGATTTCCCTCTGTGGAGATAGGTAATGAAGGATGTAATTAGGTTTCTCATCGTGGTTCATCCTAGACCCCTTGTCCTGGAATGGGAGCACCTGGCCAGGCCTGTCCTACCAGCTGCCAATGGACAGGAAATTATTGTGTGTCTCTTGCAGAGACAAAGAAAGACTGAGGAGCCAACAATGCATGAGGTCCTTACCATGGCAGGGAATTGATGAAGTAAGTTGCCCAAATGACCCCAGAAGACAGCCCATCCTGCTGAGAAAGGTGAAAAAAACCCCCAAGGGGTTAAATAAAGAACCACTTTAACAGCCTTAAATAAAGAACAGTTAAGATGCCTCCGTTATACTGTGGGTATTACCACTATAACTAATAATTAATATTTGAATTTGTTTAGAAGCAGATCTCAATTTTAACGCACCCCATCACGTCACAAATTCACAAGACATGTCTATCTGTATCTTCTTCAGAGAAAATTGTTTTTAAATTTAACGCTCTCTGGTTAATAAATAGCTGTATGCATATGGGAATACAACAGTAAATTCTCCAACCTGCAATAACTGATATTCCATAAGACTCAAAGGTTCACCAGAGACACATGCCGGAGAGAGACTGGATTCTGGCTAGGTAAGAAATCAAATTACAGCTAAAACAGAAAATAAATTCATCATGTTTGCAGTAATGATCCCATCTGTCTGATTTAATTTGGAAATTAAAAAAATGGATCCTTCCTGGTCTAAATCTGCATGACGGAGAATTACTGCCATTAGTAGGTAATAGCAATTTTCCTTTCAAGCGTTTTGTGTTTCCATTGCACAGAATTTAAGACTTTTCTCTCAACTGAAGAGACTAAGCATTGGGGAAAAGAGTAGTTGTTTCTAAACAAAGGAGTGTTTTGAAAGAGCTTAATACTGATTATTGAATGGCTTTATTCACCCAACTGGGATTTTTATAGGTAAACCATATAGTAAGTTGTGCGAGTACTCCATGTTTGGAGGATTAGCCCAATAAATGTGTCCAGAATCTGCCCTATAATTTTAAGACAAATTAATTGAGTATTGTTTAATTATTGTATACAGTGCAGTTGTAGCCACATTGGTCCCAGGATACTAGAAAGACAATGTGGAGGAAGTAATATATTGTATTGGACCAATTTTTGTTGGTGACAGAGTCAAGTTTTCAAGCCCCACAAAGCTCTTCTCCAGGTCTGGGGAATCTTTCCACAAATGTGGAAGATGAATCATCCTCTGGTTGTGAAAAGTACAAAGGGAAACCAGAGAGAAAGTTCGGCCTGAGTCTTCTCCTGATTTTGTCTGTTTTATACCAGTATTGCCCTGCTGACTTCAGTGGAGTTACTCCTAATTTATGTGGGTGTCAGTGGAGGAGAATCAAGCCTCATAAATAATGCCTTTCTTTTTAGAAACGGAGAATTGATGTTGGAGAGGAGGAAGGAAAGAGGGAATGTGTTTCTTAATTATGCAAACATGTAATCATTACAGTATGAAAACATTTTTGCTTGAATCAGACCCTGAACAAAAGCAAACTATGTGTAACTTTATTGCCCTGATGAGCAGAATGTGTGTGAGAATCACTATCATCAGGGGCTACTATTGAAACTGAGTTACAAATGCACCCAGTTTAGGCTTACTCCATTTTTGCCTTTAGTTATAAATTTTCAGACAGAATTATTGTCACTTGTAGTTTCTGAACCTATATTTATGCCAGACAATAAACAGGTAAGAAGGAAGTGATAGGGCCCACGTTACCAAGTCCTGTGGTAGCAGGAAGCTCTTCTGCACTTCATAATAGTTTTCTCAATCTTTGGTCTGGTTCCTTCAATTTCCCATGTGGCATTTCGCTGACTTGAGCCCTTGTTCACTTGGTTTCTTATAACTTTTCACATTACATTTTCATTAGCTTCCCTCCGATCAACGTAACTCATACAATACACATGCCCAAGCTTCTATGTATGCATTTTTTGCTGCCTGCACTATTTTCATTTAATGTCTTCATGCCACCTTCTTTCTGTTTTTCCCAACATAGGTACATTTACCATACGGTTTTGTGTATTTTTTTTGTACTCATTAACTTCTTATCTATGTCCTCCACCACAATACAATCCATGAAAATAATCACCTGTGTCCTATCAGTAACTTTGCCTGTGCATTTTTAGGTGCTCTTTTTAGTTTAGGTGCTTGGTATTTAATTGTTCTCCAGACCGCCCCTCTTTGATACTTTTGGAAATATAATATTTTTGAGGATGTCACTTATTATATTTGATGACGTGTTCCAATACTTATTTCCTTTCCTGTTTCCTTTGCCTATCCTTTAACATACAACTTATTTTACAACATATTAGAATTGCTGTAATTATTAACACTTGTATCCATAACAATATCTGCTAATAGCTTGATAAGTTTATGGAGGGGATGGTATGATGAGACTGCCTACAACTGCTGTAGCCAATCTATGACTGCTTGCAAGTAATATCTCCAACGACCGGTCATAGGACATTATATGGGGAGGGCTCTGAGTGACTATAGAGATTCTTTCCCAGGTGTCTGACTGGTGGGTCTTACCCAGATACTCAGGGTCTAACTGATAGCCATATTTGGGGCAGGGAAGGAATTTTCCCCCACGTCAGATTGGCAGAGACTCTGGGTGGTTTTCACCTTCTTCTGCAGCATGCGGCAAGGGTCACTTGCACATTTAAACTAGTGTAAGTGGTTAGTCTAATAATTAGATTCACCAAGCCAGCAATAAAACAGCTTCTACAATACCTTACTGGTTATCAAGACACTAAAGCACAGCTCCCCTAAAGCAATCCATCCCTGGGCTCCCACCCAGACAGCCAAGTGAGGATTATTTAAAATCTTGTTCACCATGTATAAAATTCTACCAATCCCAAGAGATTGGGCACATTACCCACAAGGTCAAGGAATATTTCAGATCTTACTCAAATACAGGCTTACAGCCAATTCTTATATACTAAACTAAAATGTATTTAAAAAGAAAAGAGAAAGAGAGAGTATTGTGCTTAAAAGTTCGTTATACATAGAGATATGGATAAAGTTCTTAGGTCAATTTCATAGCAGGGGTGGTGAACTGCTGATTTGTAGAAAGTTCTTCCAGATTCAGTTCCATAGGTTATAGTTCAATAGGCAGTCCGTGTATATAGTTTGTTTGAATCCTTCCATAAGAATTTGCAAGGTAGTGCCAGGATAGCTGGAGACCAAAGCTTTTTTAAGGTTACAATAGCCTCTTGATAGCATGTTACAGCAGGTATCCCTTAGACAAGGAATAGGCAATATATGTTGTGGCTTTTGAAGCAATACTCCTATTTACTATGTATACACATGTAATTAGTTGCATTGATTAGCATAAGGCAATTTACCATTCAAAAGTTCACAGGTAGTTTACAACACACTTTAAAGAGGAATAAAGACAATAATATTATTACACCCAAGTTTAATCAAATTGCTAATATTCTCTTTTGATCTCTGAATCAATAGACTATAGTAATAAAATATTACAGACAGAAACCGAAGTTTAGCATCTAGGTGCTAATTAAATCACAGTGTTAAGCTCCTGTTGGATATAGATAAACACAGACAAATACAAAAAGTATTTATGTCTAATTCTCTAACCACATAGGTTTGATTTTCAAAGGATTTAGTCCACTTACAGGGCTTTGATAACTATCTACAAGCAATGGCCCTGTTTACCATTTCAATACTTCTCTAATAATGTTTTCAAAGGTTGATCTGGGGCCACTTACCCTGCTGGTTGTTTAACCCTTGCTAGGCAAGTGTTGCAGTCTATGAAAACAAAATACTACAGCTGGGTGTTCCTCAGTTGTGTGCAATGGATCTCACCATCTAACTTGTTTTAATACGTGTTCAATCTAATTAATTACTGTATTTAGTTTCTCTCGCATATGAATTAAATGATTTCAGTTTCCTTTCCACCAAAAAGCTTTAGGTGCAAATTTAATTTACCAGTAGGTACTGTAAAGTTAGGGAGCAATCGCACAGCCACAGAACCATAGCTTGGGCTACTTTTTTATTGCTACTGGTTCAGTAAATTTGGGTACAGGTCTGATTTTAGGTGATGCAATTATAATTTCAAATTTAGGGACAAAAAAAACAAACAATTGGAACTGTTCCCCAGCAGTGTGTTGCCCAGTCTGTGCTTCAGTAACAATCGGGAGAACCATTTTAATTCTTATGTTCCCTGGCTGAGAGAGCTGTGAAGTGAGCATGCTCAGCCCCATCAGGGCAGTGAGGGCTAGGTCAACAAACCAGGTATAGGTTCAGCATTGCAAAGCCTAATTGCCATGTGCCCTGCTGCCCAGTGGAATCCTTAGCCCCGTATTAGCTGCCCAGGGTCCCTATACAATGTATGGGGAGAGGTAGACACATAGGAATGGGTTCCATGAAAGCCAGCAAAGAGGAGTGGGATGCTGGCTAAGCTAGCCAGTAGGAAGTGCTGAGGAGAGGGATATGGTCAAAACCCTTCCCTCAAAGGTAGTTAGGTGCCTTGTCTCCAGGGCAGAGGGAGGTTCCTATGTCCACACGGGTTGCTGAGCTCTGAGCCCCGGCTTGGAGTTGGGTCCCTCAGCCAGGGCAGCCCTTTTTCAAACACGGAGGAGAAAGTCCACAGGCCCGTGATTAGAGCACTCATTGGGAATATGGGAAATGCAGGTTCTAGTCCCTACCCTGTTTGCTTTGTAGTAGGGATGTGAACCCTGGTTTGCTAACCCCCAGGTGACTGCCCTCACCAATACCTCACTGGGTATTTGAGAGTGGGGTTCTCTTGCTGAAGCTGTTCCACTCTGTATGAAACAATTAAATATTCCCTGAGCCAAGGAAAGTGACTCCATAGCCTTGTGGTTAGCATTCTCCCCTGAGAGACCTCTAAGTCCCTGCCATAATTCCCACTGAAATCAGTGAACATTTAACAGCACATTTTGCTCAGCATGAGTGGCAAGACACAGGGCCCAAGCCTATTCCTAGGGCCATTAGCAGTAAAACTGCCTTTAAACTCGGTTGGTCTTTTCTATAACATTCTCTTATTGTTCTCTCCAATGTGTTGAGTATTAGCTAAACTCACTTCTGTCATTTTATGGTTTGCATTTCCTGACCAGAGGAGGCTGACAAGATCTGACCCTGGAAGTTGTGTCCTTGGTGTGCTGTTGGTATTTTGAAAGCCAAACCTTCCCAGCTCCTGCTCAGTGATGGCTTCCTTATTTCCTTGGGTGACAACTATTCAGATACTGAGTTTTCTACAAATACCCTATCTGTCTACAGGTGATGAGAATTTTGTGTCACACAAATTTTAAGAAGCAATTAATCATTACTTAGGAACTGAGAAAATCACTAGCACCAAAAGTGATGGATCTGAGATCTGGAAAACACACCATACAGTGAGTGACTTCAGGGGCTCAGTCTCTTTCGCTTTTTGAAAATACAGCTAAGAAGTTGCTTGATTGTGGTCCATAAGTATCTACACAGGGAGATTTGTGGTATCAAAGGGCTCTTCAGTATTCAAAGGCAGAGTAGTATCCAGTAGCTGGAAGTTGAACATAGACAATTTAAACTGGAAAGAAGATGCAAATCTCTAATTGTGAGGGTGACTGATGAATTGTCAGAATCAGGTATTTTTCTAAAGAGATGCACAAGTTACTGAGCTTGATTTAGGCCTGGATTATACAAGAAGTCAGACTAAATGGTCTGGCCTTAACATCTATGGACCTTTTGGGTTTTTTTTGTTTGTTTTACTGTTCAGAATCAGAGTTTTCATTTAAGAAAATTAAGGTCTAATCTTTTTTATTTTCAGCGAACTTACTCACTACAATGAGAGTCATTTTGCCCCATTCATCCCGATGTGCAGAGGTTAGTCCAACACAACATATCATACAGACATAATTCAGAGATTCCAATGTCAGAAAGGACCACTGTGGTCTTCTAGACTGGCCTCTAGTATGACACAGGCCATAAAACTTCCCCCAAAATCTGTTTATCTAGCAATCAGCAGAGTACAGCCCGTAGATAGGGTTCTGAAGTGACTCAGCAGAATGAAGTTCTATTCTGGTGTGCTTTGCTGGGAGACCTTGGGAAAGTTTGTTCCTTCCCTGTCCCTCAGTTTGCCCATCTGTAAAAAGGGAATAATGATACCTGACCTCCTTTGTAAAGTACTTTCAGATCTGTAGATGGAAAAGTGCTATGCACATGTGTATCTGTCACTCTAGGCTTTTATACTGCACTCCTTGCCATAATCTCCATTTTCCCCATCAGTCTACAAATCATATGAATCACATTCATCCTGCAAGGACCCTCTCTGCTCCCATGTACGAACAGACTGGGGGCTGGTAGGAGGGGTGTGTTTATTACTTTCTCAAGCAATAAACATACAAGCCCCAGCATGCAAAGTTTTCTCACTGTCCTCACAGCTCAGAATGAGCATTTTATTCTGCTAATATTTATTATCCTTCAAAATGCATCTGTATGTTTGTGTGTGTAAGTAAATGGTGGATAGACAGAGGAAAAAAAGACAGAGGTAGATCAACAGAGGGGTATGTAAAGTGATTAGATTAGATTGATAGCTGAATAGAGTGGCAAACAGCCAGCTTCTCCTTAGTGGGTCCCATGCTTCCACCCCTTGTAGTGGGCCAGGAGTCACCAGTAACCCCATCTCCCCAAGGAGGTACCTTGCTCCAGCTTCCCTCTGCCAGCTGGGGCCTAGGGTTGTCCCCTTCTCTGGCTACAGAGAAGCACCATCTCCTAGCCTGGGGAAGCATCTCCTCCAGCTGCCACAAGCCTTCTGTCAGCTTCCTTCTCCTGTACTTGCCACCCCTTTAGGGAAGGCAGAGTTTAAGTACACCTGGACTAGCCTTTCATTGGGTCCAGGTGTCTCTAATTGCACTGCAATAATCTCTCCCCTGCTTGCAGGAAAAAGGGTTTTTGGCCTTCTAGGGCTCACCCTCTGGCCCTGGTATGTCCTTTTGAGGCCCTCTGGCATGACTTTATCACAATAGATAGATAGATAGATAGATTAGATGATATTTGGCACTTTAGATTTTGATGGGAAAAATGTTTGATGGGAAGATAAAAGAAAAAAATCCTTTCTGTCTTTAAATGTGTGGCTCATTCAAAATGTCATTTACCTTTAAACAATCATAAAGTGAATTGGATGTGACAGGTCAGTGGAACGGCTTCTTGGTTTACACCAGTGAAATCATGAATCTTCTACCTGTCTGGAAACAGAGACTGTGAATGGGCCAAATCCATCCCAGGGATGACTGTAATGAGGTCAATGGGATTGTAACAGGGATTATTTGGGAGTTGAGTGTCCCAGTGATTAAAGCAGCAGGATTATTTACTGAGCCAGATCCACATGTGAAATGCAACTGGCATGTCCAGGTCACAAAACATAAAGAAATGTGGCACTCATTCCTGCGGGTCTGTTGTACAGCTAGAGCCTGAATCAAGTTAAATCTGGCAGACAATTCCACCTCTCTCCTAAATGACTCTGTGTCTGAAAGAAGCCCCTCCCAGAGCTGCCCAGGGAAGGTGAGAGGGGGAGTTTTCCCAGTTCCCTATTTGGGTGGTCCCCCCAAAGCAAGTGGCATCGCGACCTGGAGCACAGGGTCACAGCGATTCTCACATTTGGCCTGGTCTCCCCTCTATCGTGATAGGGTGGGCAACTAGGGTGAGAGGTGTTGTGACCTAGCGTGGGGGGGTTTCTGCGCTGCTCACTCTGGTTTGGCCCGGCTGCCCCATGAGGGCTGGCCAGGCCCAACCTGACAGGGACCGCGACCCCGTGTACCATGTCACAAAACCTGGAGTCAGGGTCCAGGCCCAGCCAGCCCCACAGGACAGGATAGTGTGAGGTGGGGGCTCGCTCTCCAAACCCCTCCCCTATGGGAGCCTTCCCTCAGTGTTTTCGCACCCTGGGTAATCCTTTTGGAAGGGGGAGGGGCTCAGTTTCAGATTTTGTTCCAGGCCTCAAAAAATCTCTGTGAAGCCCTGTTCCCTCCTTACTCCATCTACTACCTCCTGCTGCTCCTTGAGTCCTTGGGAATCAAGAACCTTCCCCTCAATCCCCTGCTGCCCCCTGGCTCCATGTGTGGGTCCCCAGGCAGTGAGGACACCCTCCCCCCTTCCCTCCTGCCCCCCCATAAATCCATATGTATTTCTATCTCCATATAGAATTCTCTACAGTGCAGAGTGGGAAGTTTGTCCCAGGGGCATTTTATAGGGATCTATCTGACACAGAGAACATGTCTATTGCTCTCTCCTGACAGGTCCCTATAGAATCCTCCCTCCTAACAACCCTGTTATTGGAGTCATTGGAACAGATGTTATCCTTCCATGCCGGCTCTCAGTCATTAAGTTAACCGGAAGCTTCAAAGTGCAGTGGAAGCTCTTTAGAACATCAGCATTAATCCATGAGGTCTCCCGCAGTGGAGAAATCCAGACAGAAACACAAGGGGAGAGACATCACGGTCGAACCGAGCTATCCGTTGCTGAAATGAATCAGGGGAACTTCTCACTGAAGCTCAAGCGTGTCCAGGCCTCTGACAAAGCAGAATATATCTGCAGCCTGGATTCTAAAAGCTGGCATGATGAGATGGTGGTTGAACTGGATGTGACAGGTTAGTGACCGGCTTCTTGGCTTATGACAAATAAATGCTAAATCTTTTAATGCCTGCTAGATATGTGATGGTCTGGGGAAAAAACCTGGAAATTTTGGGAAGAAGACATTTTTTCCTTTTTTTTTTTTTAAAGGCCCAGTATGGAAAAATTGGAAATTTGGGGGAAAATTTAAAGAACACTGTTATACAAAATATTTTCTCTCAGAATGACAGTGAAAGAGGAAGCAAAGAGGAAAAAATATGAGCTACGCTACCATTTCCAATGATGTATTAGTAATTGTCTAAGTTATATTATATTGGTTCATAGGATAACTAGTTTAGTCTACAATTATGACCTTTCTGTATATATGATGATAATGCACTATTAAAGAATCTGGTATTACTATAAAGTTTGGATATATACCTGAATTTTCCATTGGGCCTTAATAATTGTGCTCTAATTACATTATAGCGATATTCATTTTCTGAGCATTTTCTTTTCAATCTTGAGTTTCTTATGTACATGCATGGTAATGTCATACTATATTTTATACCAAGGGATATAACCTTTCTTTTTGTTTACAACAATACTGATGTTTTCTATTTTTAACATTTTCTATTTTTTCCTATTTGCCAATGGGCAAAAAAAGACACCTTACAACCTTAGTGTGCAGCTGCAGCTCCATCTTTAATACTAGATATATTTCTCGTTAGTATTTGAATCAAAATTAAAGAATTTATACTTATTTATTTCATAAATATGCCCACTAACTAAATTGAGCTAACTAAATTATACATAATACATTTCTCATTCTTAAAGAAGTAAATAAAGTTTAGTTTTCATAAGCAAGTAACTATGGATATTTCAAGTTTTCCCAAAAACAAAAATGTTTTGGATCAACTCACATTTTTGTAGATTCAAAACTATTTATTTTATTTTATTAGTTTTTCTAGCTGATGAAAAAAGTGGAAAAATATATTTAGTTTCAAATCAAAACAATTTTTGGGGCAGTTTTGCTGTTCAGCCCCAAAACTTAAAATCCCTTATTCGCTCAGTTCTAATCTCCACGCAGGCCGATTCAAGATCCTTCCCCTGAGTAACCCTGTTGTCACGTTAATTGGAGAGGACATGATCCTGCCCTGCCAGCTATCAGCCACCATTATCCCTTCAAGCATCACTGTCCAGTGGATCCTCATCCAGCCCTCTAGGAAACCAGTCGAAATCTTCTACAGTGGAAGGTTCAAAGAAGATTGGCAGGATCAGAGATCCTGGGGTGGTATGGAGCTCTTCTACACTGAGTGGACTAAGGGGAACTTGTCTCTAAAGCTGAACAATGTGCAGCTCCCCGACAAAGGGAAGTATGTCTGCACAGTGGCAGCTGGAGGCTGGTACGACAAGGCGGCCATTGAACTGGAGGTGACAGGTCAGTGCCTTCTTTTCGTTCACTGCAGTAATGCTGATTCTGTTACTGCCCTGCAATGTGAGGCTTGTGGAGAGAAAGATAGGTGCCAGACCCGCCTGAATTAAAGACTGGGGAAACTCATAGACTATAAGGTCAGAAGGGACCATTATGATCATCTAGTCTGACCTCTTGCACGATGCAGGCCACAAGAACTTCACCCACTCATTCCTGTAATAGACCCCTAACCTAAGACTGAATTATTGAAGTCCTCAAATAATGATTTAAAGACTTCAAGGTACAGAAAATCCACAAGCAAGTGACCCATGTCCCATGCTGCAGAGGAAGTAGAAAAACCCCAGGGCCTATGCCTATTCTTTTCCGACCCCAAATATGGCAATCCCCTAAACCCTGAGCATGTGGGCAAGACTCACCAGCCAGACACCCAGAAAGAATTCTCTGTAGGAACTCAGAACCCATCCCATCTAACATCTTCACAGGTCAGGGAGGAGGCATCCCTCTGATGGGCATCCACACAAATATTCCTTAGGGAGCTATGTGAACAGAGGTTTATGTGTCTTTATACAGCTCAAGTACCAAGAATTCCCCTGCCTTATTGTGTCACTGGAGCTGCTGGAGAAGACGTTGTCTTGGGCTGTGTACTGGCAGTGACCAAGGCCCCCACAAACGTCTCAGGCTACGGCTACACTGACGGCGGCAAAGTCACCGCCGTCAGATCGATTTCTCCGCATCGATGGAGCGGTCAGTGAAGACCTGCTCAGTCAATCCAGAAATCGATGTACTAAGACCACCTTCTCAAGTGGCATAGCCCTGTGTCGACGGGAACATGGTTCCCGTCCTCTCAGTGCAGTGAAGACAGCACGCAGAGGAGAAGTCAACGGGAGTTATGCAAGTTTTTTGCGTAGCTTGCCTAACTCCCGTCGACTGCTGCCAAATCTTGGAGGTAAGTGTAGACAGGGTCTTAGTCACATGGCTGCTGCTTAGAACCTTAGAATTAATTCACGTGAGCTCCTATAGCAGAGGCGTTGAAGCAGAGAGATGGGATGAAAGACAGTGGGGTCGAGCGGAGCTTTTCATAACGGAACTGAGTGAAGGGGGCATATCTCTGAAGCTCAAAGACATCCGGGTCTCTGACGCAGGGATATATCTTTGCTGCGTATCTGCTGATGGATGGTACGGGGAGCTGGCCTTTGAACTAACGATGGCAGGTCAGTAAAACAGCTTCTTGTTTCGTGTCAAATGAACAAACAGACTTTCTTGTGTGCTGCTGCAGGAAATAAAATACTGCAGAATATTCCCTGCTTTTCTCTGACAACGTTATATAGCTGCAGCTCTAATCGGGCAGAGTTGAGGTACTGTTATTTGTACTTTGAGTCAACGTGTCTTATTTATGACTTTTTATGGTTATTTATCGTTAATATACTAAAATAGCACATAGAGGCCTCAACTGATATCAAGGCTTTATTATTCTAAGTGCTCACCTTAAGTCTTAATGTCCAGGATTTCTGTTAATTTTTAACTCTATTGTCCTGGAACGCTGGTGCACATTCACAGCACCGTGACATGCCTGCAATCTTGTCTTCACCTTAACAAAGTGTTCTGTGTGTGCATTTTTAATAGCCCCCCCTGCCTGCTGGATTCCTGTCTCTGTAAAAGGCTGGATGCTTGCCAAGAAGGAAGGCCTGATCCAGCAGAAGCTACGCGGCCAACAGAGAGGGAATGGAACCTTCTTCTGCTGGCCATCAAAGGCCAGATCCACAAAGGGGTCTTAGCCCTCAGCACTGCAGAACCTAACTCCTGCGTGACTTGCCACTTAATGGAATCCATAACCCCAAGATAGGCACCCAGGCTCCCTACGCAGGCATGGGGAGAGTTAATCACCTAAGAATAGGGTCCACAAAAGTCAGCCTATTGAGTAGGGAGTGGCCTAAGCTTGCCAATGGGAGACACCAAGGAGAGGGGTGTGTCCTACCTCTCAAAGGGAGTGAGGTTCCTCAGCTGGGTCAGCAGAGGATGCAATGCCTCCCCTTAAATCTTACAGACCAGTAGAGAGCACTCATCCAAGAGGGGAAAGGTTTGTGTTTACATCCCTGCTCTGCATGGTGTGGAACAAGGACTTGAATGCAGATCACCCACATCAGCGCGATAACCACTGGGCTGCAGGATAGCCTTCTACCGAGCTCTCTCAATCTTTCCTGTTGAAGCTGTTCTATCCTGTATAAATAATTAACCATCTATTAGAGTGGACTTGGAGTCTGTGGATCCCACAGTGTGGTTGAGTGCACTAACCACTGAGCCATCACAACCATCTCTTCCTCTGGCTGTATTCAGAGCCTAACCCAATAGGTGTGTTCTGATGGGATAGGTGGGGGAACACTAAATGTAAGGATTCCGCAGGGACCTGGGCATGAGTTAAACACTGACCATCAGAGTTGAGATGTCTGTGCATAAGCTCACAAAGAGAATATAGACACCTAAGGTACTTCACCAGCAGAAATGTAGATACCTGGGGGAATTTAGGCACCTACAGGGTCAGGCAGTGGCTCAGTGGAGGTTTTGAGGATCCAGATTTTGGATTCAGCCACCAAAACTGCCAGTTAAGCCCTTAAATCCCTTTGTGGATCTAGCCCTGAGACTCTTTGTGAGCAATCCCCACCTATCTTCTTGTAAGAGGGAAACCTGATGCTGCTGCTCTCCTGGGAACAAAGAATATAGGAGAAACTAACAGGATGGCAGACTCTATCCTGGGAAGCAGGAACTCTGAAAAAGATTTGGGGGTCATGGTGGATAATCAACTGAACATGAGCCCTTAGTTCGATTCCGTAGCCAAAATGCCCAATGTGATCCTGGGATGCATGAACAGGTGAATCTCGAGTAGCATTAGAGAGGTTATTTTGCCTCTGTATTTCAAAATGGTGCAACCACTGCTGGAATACCGTGTCCAGTTCTAGTGCTGATACTTCAAGACAGATGTTGATAAATTAGAGACCGTACAGAGAAGAGCCATGAGAATGATTAAAGGATTAGAAAACCTCCCTCCTGGAGATAGACTCAAGGATCTCAGGTTATTTAGCTTAACAAAAAGAAAGTTAATGGATGACTTGATCATGGTCTATAAGTACCTACAGGGGAACAAATATTTAATAATGGGCTCTTCAGTCTAGCAGAGAAAGGAATAACATGAACCAATGACTAGAAGCTGAAGCTAGACAAATTCAGACTGGAAAGAGCATAAATTTTTAATAGTGAGAGTAATTAACCATTGCAATGATTCACCAAGGATGATGGTGGATTCTCCATCACTGGCAATTTTTAAATCAAGATTGGATGTTTTTCTAAAAGATCTATTCCAGGAATTATTTTGAGGCAGTTCTCTGGCCTATGTTATACATGGGGTTAGAATAGATCATTGATTCTCAACCTTTCCAGATAACTATACTAAGCTGATTTGTCTTCCATACCCCCAAGTTTCACCTCACTTAAAAATGTTAAGGATAGCCAACCCGAAGTCTTTTTCCCAACATTTTCAACCAGCATGGCCGAGATCCCCCTTTCATAAGATCAAGCCCACTGGTGGCTTGTCCTCAGAGATTGAAGGATGCCAGGACATCTCTCTGCACCCCCAGAAATATATAGGAGCCTATTACTCCCCACCCCATCCCGATTTTTCACACTTGCTATCTGGTCACCCTAGATTTGTGGAAAAGGTGACGCTATTTGAGACATCGAGATCAGGGAGGTAAATAACTTGTACTTAAAACGACTGCCCAGATGTCTCAGGTATGGTGGGTCTCTTAAAGAGCTCATTAGAGAGTGTCAAAGTGGTACTGTGATGTATTTCCTCTCACCCTCACCCTCTGCCCAAGCAAATAACAATTCTGGTGTTTACTGCACCCTCCAACGTGGAAACCTGCAGACTTTCCCTGATACTCCTGGTTCATACAAATGCCTCAGCTGTGTGCCCAAGGGGCAGTGAGCTGGTTACAGACACTGGGGAACGAATACCCTGTCAGCTACTTGAGTAAAAACCTCTTCTTTGGAGACCAGCACTAGGAGAACCTTTGGTCACTAAGGGAGCCTGAGCTGTTCAAACCTAGTCTCAGGCTTTGTCTACACTGATAGCCATGTGTAGGGTATGTGTAGCTACACACTGCCAAGAAAAGCAGGCTGTGGCCACACTATGGTGTGTAACTACACATGCAGTGAAAGGCTTTTGTTGCCGGGACTGTTGGTCCTTTTCCTGTTGCCTCCCCCTGCCAGAGCCTTTCCTCACTGCTGCAACCATTCCCTTTGGGCGCTGGCATTGGGAAGGTAGCAGGACACTACACTCTAAACATAGCAGTATAGACATGAGACGCACTGCTCGGGCATGTAGAGAGCCATGTAGGTGCAATGTATGTACTCTGCACACCACCACTGTTTATACATAAACTTAGATGGGCACAATATTTCCTCTTGTGATGAAAATCACAGCTGCCAACACTGCAGACCCTTGACAGGGTTATAGTCTATGCAGTTGAGCAGGACACATCATGTGTTATCACTAGGGTTACAGGGGAACATGCCAATGGTGCTGGGCCATTTCTGAAGATGGAGTGACAATCCATTAGACCTCACACAAATATGTGATGTTCTATATATTATCTTCCCCAAGCATGAGAGTCCCTCAGCTGGAGACAAGGCAGACAGCAATGACAGTGATAAATATAGTCACATCCTGCTCTTTGAGGAGACGGTGCAGGAGTACACCCAGGAACTCCTCATACAACCTGTATCTGCAGAGCACCTTGTGGGAGCTGGAGGGGATTCTCCCCAAGATGAGAAAGATGCTGGAGAGCTCCTTCATGAGGATGGACTTACATAGCTTCAGAAAGTTAAAAAAGAAATGTGAGCTCCTTGGAGGACCCTGCCAGGATCATATGGCAGCAGATCAATGAGTGGGTGAGGATTTGTTGTAACATAGCACTGCATACCCACCCTCTTCCAGTAAGAAGCTCTGGTATGTTGAATGATGTTGGAGTAGGTGTCAATGCCTGAATAACTTTAGGTGCCTTATCTAAAACAAAATGACTCAGAAACAAGTGTCTTATCTAATCTGTTCAGGTCGTGCAATTAAAAGCCATGTGTGTTTTCTTAGGGCCTAATTCTGGTCTTTCACTAAGGTGGATAGCAAAACTTCCTTCTGTATCTATGGGAGTAGGGTCTGACTCACAATGTGTGGCTTTGAAACAAGGCATCTCTTTTTTCCTTGCACGGGAATCTCCATTGAAGATGGTATCACAACCGGTTAAGGGAACTATTTCCTTGAGGGAAACAATTGAAGGAAATTATATAAATTAAGCGTATGTATATATTAGGGAGGGTCAGAATATGTTACCCAGGGTTCAAGCTCAAATGCTGCATCCTCTAATGATGGGCAGAATGAACAGAACACCGAGCACAGCTGATCAAATTAAGTGACCTTTCTTTTATTATACTTATTTGTATTAATCAATATCCAAATTCTGCTAGACGTTATGCTTTCAGAAAGCCCCAGTACCGTCCCAAAGATCTTACAGATGAAAAGATCAGCAGGCAAGGTGTGGGGAAAAGGGTAGGTAATACTAGTCTAGTGGTCACGAGGATGGTTTTCCAGGACCTGAAAATTCCAAAGGGGTTTTCCTGTTCTGTAGGAGAGTAAAGAGTTAAAAGCTGGACAAATGGTCAGGCCTAAGTTACAGGGAACGGAGTCATGGCACAGGCAAACCTTGTTTCTGTTAATTGGTATGAATTCTAGCTAGAGTCTATTATCTTTCTTCTTTTCCTCCCATCCTAGCCATCTGCGCAGGGCATGAGTCTAATAAAATAACTATCTCCCATCCTGCACAAGGCCTTTGGTGGGAAGAGAGCATTATCTTCTTTCCCTCTCTTGCATATTTTAAAGAAGGTTAGTTTTCAAGGTAATATGACTGTGCTCTGTGAGGTAATTCTGTAAACAACAAACAGAGGCGGGTATAATTATATTAATCATATAGTTGTTAATATTAATTTTATAGTTGTTAATGTAACCAAATAAGGGTCTATGGGGAGTTGCTGTAAATGTATACATTTACATACTGTTATGGATAAAAGGATTGTAAAGTAACCCCTTTGTTGCTCACTTGCGGCGTCGAGGTGGAACGAGCAAGCAATAAAGGGTTCCGTCTCCCCAATCTGCCCCAGTGACAACCTGTTTGTTATTACTAACATGTTTTTTGTTGGTATATTTCTCCACCATCAGAACTAAGGAAATCCCCTAGAATGATGGCTATGGGGTATTGCAGATTATAATTCCAGAGATTTATTCGAGATTCCAGGCCCAGGAGAAGCTGGATGAGAAGGGAGGTTTAAGTCTGGAGGTTCTCTACTGGGACTGACTAAGGAAAACAGAGAGAGAGAGAGAGGGAAACTGAAAATGGATTTCAGCTGGTGAATTGTGGCTTGACCAGAATGGATGACGCTTTAACCTTTATTTCTCTGTGCTGTGTTGCAGTTGACTAATAAATTCTGATCTGTTCTGAAAAGGCAGCTTGGGTGTCACTGAGAATACTTGCTGCATTGCATGGGTCCCTGAAGGGTGTAAAAGTCTCTACCAGGAATCTGTCACCGTTGGACGTGTTGGGCACAGCTCATAGTGTGAAGCAGGAGTTGTTGAAATCCAGAGGCTCAGTCTGGAAGGCATTGAGGCCACGTGGCCTACCCTGAAATGAAGAGTGGAACCCCTTAGGGCTCTGTTCCTTCAAGACACTGTTTAAAACCTGGGACGTAGCACTGATCCTGTGGAGGGTCTGACAAGGAAAATGCCTGTAGCTGCTCTAGTTTAAATGAAAAGAGGGATGTCAGGCAGAAGCTGGGAAGGTCAGAGAGGAGGAGGTGACATGACATGATGATATGATGGTGGTTTTCCCCAGTTTTGGAAGGTGTTTTATTTTTGGAAGATGTTTTTTTGGAGCACGTTACATTGTTGAGCTGTGTTTGGGATGCTTTAAGAAGCTAGAGGTTTCGTTGTACTCTGCTTGTGAAAAGAAACAAACCCACTTTCTTAGGCCAGCTTCTTTCATCTCTTATGCATGTGTTACCCCATTAAATCCAATGGGTTTGTGCAAGATACACCTATACTGGGCTAGTGTCTATACTGAGAATTTACTTTGACATAGCTATGTCTTTCAGGGGATGTGAAAAATTCACACCTCTGAGAACAATAGCTATACAGACATAGCCCCCAGGGTAGGCAGTGCTACACTTATGGAAGAATTATTCTGTTGACCTAAGATACTGCCTCTCAGGGAGATGGATTACCTACGCCAATGGGAGAACCCCGCCCAACAGCGTAGGTAGTGTCTACACTGAAGCACTACAGCAGTACCACTGCAGTGATGCAGCTGCACCACTTCAAAGTGTAGACAGGCCCCAAAGATATGACTTAAAAGTGGATTAGCTAAACTACATTAAACCCCTATGGGGACACTCTCATCAAGAATTAAAGTGGCCTTAATTCAGTTTAGTTTAATGCACTTTGAGTGAATTCCCAGAAGAAGTCTATCTGGGTAGGAAATGTCAGGAAGATTGGACAACTTTATGGGGAAAGGATGTGTGTAAAAATTGGGTTTATAATGGAAATCTACCTTCAATCTCAGCTTTGGTCCAGCCACTGCCACTCCATATTCCAATAGAATATAGCCCTAAAATAGGATTATTAATGAGCTATTCAAGTCATCTATCTTTTATTATAGAGGAAAATACTGAAATTAAGTTATCAATAAGGTTCTTGCTAATGTACCTCCAAGGGGAAGATGCCAGTAAGGAAGCTGTGATACAGATCCGTGTTTTCTTATTAGTAACATCTACATCCTGTGCCCCAGAAACATTTGTGGTTTTAAGAGACTACTAAATTATCATGTTGGATAAAAGTCACAGACAAAAGACTAACAAGAAATTTAAAAAATTTATTGCAAAACATGTAAAGAAGACAGCATGGCAATCTACAATTTAAAAAAACCATCTTTTTACATCAAAATAAATTCATTAAAACCTTGATTCCCGGTACATCATTATTAAATCAGTATCAGTGTCATTTTACATTTATTCCTCATTAATTGAACAAATTCTCATTGTTGTTTCTTTGTGTGAATTTTTAAAGAAGGGGTAAATTTCTTCTGAGAATGAACAATCATTAAATGTAAACAACACAGACATGTCAGTTACATTGAAAAAAGTCACCCGTCTCTCTTGGTAACTAAGGTAAACTCCAATTTTCTTGGGCTTTTTCTGCACTGTGACTCTGGTCCAAGGATCTGTTTTTCCCCAGTAATCTCTCCCACTCAGACCAAGAACCCAGAATTTATCTTTAGGGGACAGGGAAAGTTTTCCTTTTCTCTCTATGGATTTTCTGGCCACTCCCAGGTCCCAGTCACTGCTGTTCTTGACCTCCACCTCCCAGTAGTGCTTTCCAGAGGAGAATCCTTCAGAGCTTAACACACAGACAGTCGAATCGAACCGCTCTGGATTTGGTGGAACGTTTTGAGGTTGGGCTTCATGTTTCAAACTCTTCTTATCCCCAGTAATGGAAAGGTTGGGATGGGCTGTTCCTGCATCAAGAGTGATGTCATCTATAGGAAGAGAGTGTTGATTTTGAGAACCATTCCTGTAATACCAGTATAAACTGGAACAGGAGGGAAATATGCACTATGAGCCTCCTCCTGCAGCCCTGCCTCATGCAAAGCTCCCACTGATTTCAATAGGAGTTTTGCCTGAGTAAGGACTGCAGGATTTGGCCAGTGCTGCACACTTGCTAATTCAATGTTGCATTGAACTATTTTGGAAACGAGAATTGCTTGATGGTTATACAAAAATAAAAATGACCCTGAACTGTTAATCACACAAGTACCCAACCTGGGCCAGATTCCGATCTCAGTTACACTACTGTGAATCCAGAATAACTTCTCTGAACTAATGGCCAACAAAGTACACCATCACCAGTGTAACTGAGAGCAGAATTGGGCCCACTATACCAAGCATTATGGGATGTTTTGTGTGTGTGAAGTGTGGCACAAAATACGTTTCCTATAATAGCTAACTATGATGATACGTTCATTACGAAACACAGAATTGTATTATTAAGAACTCCAACACTGGCTATGTCAACATGCCCCTACTATCATTGTAAATAAATAAGATGCAAATAAATAACATGTGACATGTGACAATAGACTGTATTTTACTCATTAAAATAAAGTTTTATCTGGTAATTAGACCTGGAAGCAGGACCCCTAGTTTCTGTTCCCAGCTCTGCTGCTGTGTGAGATTGGTCAAGTCACATAAGTTCTCTGAGGTTTGGGTTACTGTTCGGTAAGCTCAGTATAGTGCAATCCTCTTCATGTTCTAGAGGGTGTTTTATTACTGTTTGTAAAGAGCTTTCAGATGATCAGCAGAAAATTACTGTAACATGCTAATTATTATCTGCACTATCTTCATCACTGTGTCCTTCATCGCACCAGCATCATTTTAATCCCCTCCCACTATAATTATTATAATCAGTAACATCACCAGAGCAATGATCCCACCACTGTCTTCATAATGATGCCCTCATAAACCTCATCAACTTGTTCCTGGCCATGCCTGTCATCACTGCAGTCCCCATCGTGGTCCCCACCACCACTGCATTATGATTCTCATTGCAGTCACCACCCCTGCCACCATATCATCTCTGCCTTCGCTGTGGCTCAGGTCCTGCCTTAGGCACTTCTGCTCCAAGTAGCCACTAAGGCCCAGCTTGTTATAGGTATTTAGATGCCTAACTCCCACTGATATCATTACCTTTGAGGAGCTGGGCCAAAGTGACTTAGAAGCACAGATTCGTCAGAGGGTAGTTGGGCCTTTGAAGGGGTCAGGGGCCCATCCTATCCCTGACAGGCTTCACAAAGGGGCACGAGGCAGCTCAAGTTGACTTGGGAGTAGTTACCTCACTGAGTAACTAGGTGCAGCTAATGGAGTAGGGAAGGATCGGGATTATTAAAAAGTTAAGGACCTCAGTGAGAGGGGGAGTTTCTGGGGAGAAAGGCAGTGGCCAGAGATTCAGAGGGATCACAGAGAGAGGATCCCTCCAGCAGACTGGGGAAAGCTGCCTAAGAAGCCAACATGACAAAGAGGGAGAAGCAGATCAAGAGGCTGGGGAAGCCTCCAGAGGAGGAGAGATAGGAGGCAGTTCAGGGAGCAGCAAGGGAGAGAGAAGGACTGGTTTGGCTGTTCCAAACAAGGGCTCTGAGCTGGAACCCAGTGGAATGGATGGGCCCAGGTTCCCCTGCCTACTCCATCCAAGGAATTTGGAGAAGAAGGCTCTAAACCCTGGAGATATTGGGCTGTTTAGCCCCACTAGAGCTAAGAAACTCCCCA
Source organism: Emydura macquarii macquarii (assembly GCF_026122565.2). Classification (NCBI taxonomy): domain Eukaryota; kingdom Metazoa; phylum Chordata; order Testudines; family Chelidae; genus Emydura; species Emydura macquarii. The sequence continues at coordinate 46,431 of NW_027131710.1, forward strand.
CTCCCCGTTATCCTGAAGGAGACAGAAACTATTAAGGACCCGGTTAAAGGGCTGGACGATGAACTTGATGAATACAGAACTGAGGGTGGAGGCATAAGCAAGTTGAGTCATGCAATGTAGCTCTCCATCCTACCACAATGAGGCGTGTAAGATACAGACCCCATACTAAAAGGCCTCATTGAGTTGCAATGGGATTTGGGTTCTGAAATCACTCCAGCATTTTTGAAAATCATACTGTCAGTCATTACTCAGGGAAATCCCTCATTGGGGGTGGTTTCTGATCTGACAGGGGTAATTCAGGAGTAACTCCATGCAACTCAGTGGACTTACAATGGCGTGAAATTGGTGTAAATAAGGTCAGGATGAGCCATTGAAATCAGTTTGGGAGCTGGGGAATAAGGACCTTAGGCGCTGTCTCTCTGACAAGAACAGGCTGTGTTTCTAGTTCGATTATAGTAACAAACATGCTGATCTATTTAATATAAGGATAGATTATAATGTACTGAGGTTCCCACACTGCATCTATCACTATAGTATTAGCACCTCTATCTATGTGTTGTATATTCTGTTACCTGCAGTGTTCCGAGCTCTTTTCCATTCTGAAATGAAAGTAAGAAAACAACAAACATTGAACTAAGAATGGCATTGACAGTAGATTTCCTCCCTCAAGGAAGTCCCAGACTGAGGACAAGTGAGGATGCCAGAGGCAGTAGGGGGTGATTACTTCTGCAGGAATAAATATAGACAAAAATAACACTTGCATGGTCATCCTCTCTCTCTCTCTCTCTCTCTCCATCAGACATAGGTGGGCTGTTCTGAGCTAAGATTAGAAAGCATTGTCTGTCTTGCACCTCCAGTCAATGGCCACCCTCACCACATTACCTGCTTTCCTTGACTTTGATCTGTTTATAATTCCCTCTCACACATTCCCCTTTCACTTGAACAGAAAATGAAGTTTCCCATCCACACTCATGCTTTCCAACCACCAGAAGCATTATTTGCAACAATGCAGCTCCTACTAGGCAGGACATAGGAGACTTCCCTCCAAGGGTGTGTCTACATTGCAACTGGGAGGTGTGATTCCTAGCATGGGTAGACATACATGCGCCAGCTCTGACTGAGTAAGTGCACTAAAAATAGTAGTGACACCACACTGGCTCGGGCTAACCGTGTGAGTACAATCCCACCTCACCCTGGGTACGTACTCAGGCAGCTAGCCCTAGCTGCTACTCGTGTCACTGCAATAATACTGATATTTTTAGCATGCTATCTTGAGCAGAGCTGACATGTGTCTGCCTACCTGCACTGGGAATTACACACCCCAGCTGCTGTGCAGACATACTTTAAATCGGTGCCACTCCAGCTGTGGCTATTGAGGTGTTTTGGGCCCCACATGTGGCTCTCAGGGAGTCAGTGGGTCTGTCCAGCCCCTCAGGCTCAGACAGACAACAGGGAGCAGGCCACTTCTCTCATCCTGCCTGGCATGTGTGAGCAGTCTGGGGAGCTGCAATGAGTTTGCCTGGAGCTGCTGTATTCCCTGCTATGGATGGGGAAGTAAATGGACTATCAAGATCCCCTTTCCCATCAGAAGCAGCCAAGGAGATTGAGGAGAGACAAGAGAAATGGCCCCTCTCTCCAAATATCCAAGGAATGGGAGTGGAGACACCAGCAAGTATGAACATAGGTTTTTACTCACCTAATTCCTTCCTCATCTTCTCTGAAAAAACAACAACAACAACAATTATTACAGCCTTCTAAATTCTTGTTCAGTGTTTTCCTTGGTATCATAGATCAAAGATTACCCAGTAAATGAATTAAATTTTGCAAAAGACATGATGACTCAATTTCTCTAGCTGTTTTTTAATTTGATAGCCAGATCGCTGGAAGAATTTATTGTGATGAGGGTTTAAGGTTTGGATGATTAATGCTCTCAAACAGATATTTATGTGGAATGGGAAAAAGTGTGGCATTCCAGGAGTTTTGAGATCCAGATTAGGAATCGCAGATGTGCAAAGCTGGCAGAGCCCTTCTTCCACACAGGGGAAGAGGAGTGAGTTGCAGAACCGCATTGTCCAGGCCGGACCTGAAGCCCAATATGTGCCTTGAGGGGTGAGCAGATCCTCCTGGAGATCCCAGGCATAGAGAGGGACAAGGTACACTCAGCATCCAGATGCCAGGGGCAGGGGAGGCCAGGAAAGAGCCCTGGAAAACAGCATCCTCAGAGAGAAACTCCAAGACTCCTGAGTACATAAAAACTGCTACATTGGGTATGACCAATGGTCCATCTAGCCCAGTAGCCTGGCTCTGAGAATCTGTCCCTTAGTTCCTATGAGATCCATTGGGAAAGAGGGGTGGAAATATTGTTTAAATCCTGCAGAATTGCAGACCAGGTGTAGGGAGTTTGGATGGTAGGCTCTAGAAATATTTAGATCCAGATTCACCCAGTGGTTAGGGTAATCACATGGGATATGGGAGATCCTTAAATTCTCCCCTCTGTCTGCTGAAATGAAGGAATTTAAAGAGAAATTCCCTTCTTTTCAGCCAACTCGACTAACTACTGGACTATGGATCTTTCTCAGTCTCTCTTGTTGAAGCTTTTCCTCTTTAATTAAATACATATTAAGTGTGGGGGGCAGGGGAGCAGGTACCACCTCATAAGTGTGAGTGGCTAGGGCACTCACCCAGGCAGTTGAAGACCCATGCTTACTTCCGAACTCTTCCTGAGGGGGAGGAGGGATTTGAACATACAGCACCCACTTTTCAGAGGCTGCGCTAATCATTCATTTATGGGATATCCTGGTGTGAGATGCTCTCAGTCTCCCCTGTTGAACCTCTTCCACTTAGTATAAATAATTAAAGAGTCATTATAGCAGAAGGACTGGACACTGGGTTTCTCCCTCCCATGCGAAGGTCCCAACCACAAGTATACAGTCATTCTGGCTCTTGGTCTGTCTCTTACTCAATTAGTCAATCCAAATTGGAAAGAGCATCAGCAGAAGAGATTGAGGGACTATCCATACTGGAATATCCCATAGCCCAGTAGTTAGTGCACTGAGAGGAGTGGGAAACCCTTGTTCAAACCCTCTCTCTCCATCAGGCAAAGGGGGGAATTGAACCTATGATCTCCTGCATCCCGGTAAATGCTGTAACCATTGGACTAAAAGTTATGAGATGGCAATTACAGCCCACAGATTCTTAATAGGACCCAATCCCGTCATTTCACAAGTTTCTATGAGCATTATTTTTCCTTTTTATTAATAAGAATGCATTTAGACTAATGGACTAAAGCCCAGCACTGGACTTCACTAACTACCAATGTGACCTAGATCCTGTACATTCTATTTAACTTTCTCAGAATATTTCTACACTAGAAGTAAGAGGTGTAGTTTCCAGCTCAGGCGCACATGCCTACACTAGTTCTGATTGAGCTATTGTATTAAGGATAAAAGTGTAACCGCAGCAGTGACAACGGTGTGAGGGGTTAGCACAATCCCAAAGCACAATCCCATCTGAAAAACGAGCTACGCACTTGGGGCAGCAAGCCCAACCTGCTGCCAATACAGATGTGGCTACACTGCTAATTTTGGGATGCTAGCTCGATCAGAACTAGTGCAGTCATGTCTATCCAAACTGGAAGATATACCTCCAGTTCCAGTGTAGACATACAGTTAGTGAAGGTGAAGCTTCTTTGTGGATGGGTAGGGGGATAATCTTCCCATCTTCAACATCATTGATGAAAATGTTAAATAGAGTAATGCCAAGAACTGCTCTTTGTGGGGCTACACTAGAAACTAACCCACTCTGTGAGGATTGCCTGTTTACAATTATATTGTGAGACCCACCCATTAGTAATATTTTAATCCATTTATTATATCTCATGTTAATTTTATATTAATTTATTTTTTGAAATCCAAATGTCATATGGTACCAAGTCAAACACCTTACAGACATCTATTATATCAACACTATTACCTCTATCAAGCAAATTTGTAAATAAGAGAAGGAAAAGATGTGCCAGCTCCCTCGAGTAGTGGAAGGAGAATTTTCTTGTTATTGAAAATTAGATTCTCAATACCATTTGATAATGTCAATATTTTACTCCTGGAACAGCAAGAATTACCTACATACAGTGAAAAAGTCAGGCCATGTGAGATTTTCCATTGCATTGGATAGGTTTAAAATCAGATCCAAAGCTTCTCAGAATAGTCCGTTGTATATTGGAAAGACCTTTTTTGTTATTGAGACTAAAAGAACAAATGACCATACCCCTACAGGAACTAAGAACAGTGGGGGATCATTAGGCATATTCACTCAAGTTGTAACTCCTCCCGAGAGATACTACTTCCTGGAGAGGAACACATATACTGGTTCAAACCGGATTCTCCAGGGACCAAGAAACAAAAAGGAATGTTTACATAAATAGCCTGAGTATAAACGGACTCAGGGCCTTCTTTCTGATCTAGGAAATGGACAGGACCTTCTGTGCCATGGGGACCACACCCCTTCCCAGGAAGGTTTGGAAGGACTTGCGTTTATGGAGGACCCATAAGGGTGACTGGTGACCTTTTAGCATGGGTATAGAAATTTTTACTGGTTTTTTTTATGTTTTCTGTGTAATGATTTCACCTTACAAAGAAACGTGTTTGCATATAAAAAGCTATGTGGTACCTTGTGCCTGCTAGCAATTCCAGTTGCACATAGCCTATGAAGAGAAAGCAAAGCACAGATGCAGGCCTGTTTAGGCAGTCTGGCTTGCTGGGGATATCACAGTGGACAAACCCCAATCTGGAGGGAAAGAGACACGGGTCCCTGCCCAAGAGAGGTGATGCTGACAAACCCCCAAGGGACCACAGAGAGGAAATAAAGGGGAAGTTGCCCTGAACTGTGATAATCATGTCACAGTTTTCAAAATGTAAAGCAAGTGGACAAGCCATTCATTTAGCCTTTCCCACAGCTGCAAAAAGGAGAACAAAAAGAGAAGTAGGAAACTTGCAAAAAAATGTGTTTACTAATTGTTGCCTGGTACCTTCTGGGAGGCATATAGACAACATGAGGCACGTTATTCAAGTGATAATTTGGACAGTGATCAGACACTTTAGAAATGAACATGCTGGACATTTGGAGGTGAATGAGACAGATACCTAAATAGATAAGTAGGAAGTTTAGAAATATAGAAGGAGCAGAGCAGAAAGGAAAAAATTTGAACACCACTTCTTACAAATCAGTGCAAATTTACCACTGTCATTGCGGAATTGGACTACAACAGATTAAATTAGATTAACATGATTATTTTTGGCTCTTGAAAATTTGGTTAACAATACATTAAGCTGACTGAATATTTCAATTTGTGAATAGCACTAATCAACCTTCTTCAATGACCCACAGAGGGCCAAATATCTTGTGTTATGTATATATTTAATCTTCATCCTGGTGTAATGCTACTCCTGGCCTGTCATCACTGGTTTTCTCTCATGTCTTGCAAGCAAATGTAAAATAATTGTTTTGCAATATAAGATGGTCAGTGAATTTATTAGATCTCCCACATGTATTTAAAATTTGCTTCCCATATGGTCAAAATTAGCGGATACTCCAAAGGTTAGCAGACATCCACAGATTAGACCTCTTGCTAACAGCAGAGTTTTTTTCTCCTCTGTAAGCAAATGTTTTCTACATTAGAAAATTTGGTAGAAGTGGCTGTTAGGTGGCAGCTATAAAAAAAACCGCAGGAAAAGTGTAATGGTTGCAGGATACTGACGATTAAGGAATTAGTTCCCCCTGCACCACTACTCATTCCAGTCACCCAGGAATATCACTGTGACAGATATGGCAATTTCCTGAAATATCCTGGGGAGATCTAACTGTAGGTATCATGGCTAGCCAGCAATTATATGTAAAAAATAAATAAAATCAACATTTCTTCCTACAGAAGTTTCTCAAAAACTTTGTCACCTAATTCACCTTTGGTGTAATTGCACTGAGTTCACAACAGGAATGAATTTGGCCTCTGCTATGTAGTGGACTGCACTAAAATGGAACAGGGCCCTGGACAATAAATATATATCACATACAGTTCCTTCGTGCCATGCCACAGCTGCAATCAGCAAAGAAGCTGAGGCTAGATCTCCTTAATATAAAGGAGAGGGGCTGGTGGCAGAGCACTCTGTGCAAGTTCCTGGGGCTTTGGAATACCCTCCTGACCTTGGTGTGAAATAGTCTGAATTGCCAAACTTTTTATCTGTACTGACTTCATTGGAATTACAATAGGGATGAATTTCTCCAGTGCAGTACAGTGAACCACACTGAGAGAGAGTTGTGCTCTTGTCCATAAATACATAGTATACACAGTTTCATCAGATGTTCCATTCAACATTGGCCTGATTAGAAGGCTCACGGAGTTTGGCCATCCTGCCACATAGCCTCGCTTTTTAACTTTGCTTGACTAAAAGCCACATAAAAAAAGGGAAAATTTAGTCATTTCCCTGACTAAATGACACCAATTTGAATAAACAAATCATTTCTCTCTTCTATAAACAAATATTTTCTATGAAGATTGAGAAGGGGTAGATGTCCGTTAGGTGTGAGTTATAAAAAGACTGAAACTTTTTTTTTAGAAAGGCCAAATTCCATGATTAGGGCTTAAATCCTGGTGAGACTTCACTAGCAGTTCTGCATTTTCAGCAGGGATGGATCTGGCACTGCTGTGCAGCGGACAGTTCTCTCAGGGAGGAGTGCACAGCTCAGCAAATATAGAGCACATGTAAGTCCATCATAGGCTTCATCTCTGCTTCACTGGAATGCTACAGAAATCAGATCAAACGTACCCATTTCCGTCCGTAGTTGGGCTGCAAAGGAATGACATACATTTATGTAACAGCAGAGTTTTTCTTCTATTCTGGAAACAAATGTTTTCTACATTGTAAGACTTGGTAGAAGTGGCTGTTAGGTGGAAGCTAAATGCGCTCTCAGCTCAAATACTAGGTTGTAGGGATGATCACATGGACCTTCAATAAACATCATCTTGTCCGGGACACATCAGCCTGTCTCCTCAGCGACACTAGTTCCCAAGAGCTCATGAATATAGTGCTTCACTCATTACACTGGCTCTCCACAGAATCCTAGATAAAATATGGGGCATCATATATAAGGCCCTGCTTGCTATGGTACCTAAATGACTGTCTGTCTCTCTCACACCACACTTTCCATCAGCAACTACCTTCCGAGGGAACTACGAAAATATCAGCCCAACCCACTAGACAACAGGGCTTTCTCAGAAAGTGGCATAAGACTTTTAAAAAGAAAAATCTCAGTGAAGTTGCTTAAAAATCAAAGCAAACTTACCATAGTCATGCTGGACTTGTTCTGCAAAAGGAAAAAACTTAATCAAGATTTGCAATTTTTTTCTTATTGAAAATTAGGTTCAAAATACCATTTGATTAGGTCAACATTTAACTTCTTGAACAGCAAGAATTATCTACATACAGTGAACAAGATAGGCCCTGTGAAACTTTCCATTATATTTGATAGGCTTTAAATCAGCTCCAAAGTTTCTCAGAACAGTTCCTTGTATATTGGAAAGACCTTTTTTGGTATTGAGACTGGAAGAACAAATGAGTAGAGTATTTTTAATATGTCACAGAGTAGACACAGTCTTACTCAGAGCCTACCGTACGTTGTATTAAGATTTTGTACAGACAAGCCAATGACACACTTTTGTGGCCAACAAGATGAAGGGGATTATTCAGGAAAGACTGAAAAACTTTCCCACAGACAGTTGTCGATTTGAGTACTTACTTACTTACTGCCCGTAACACCAGTGGCGCATAGGGCAGCAACAAAGTCCTTCCACTTCTGCCGGTCGCGGGCCAGAGCGCCTATTGTTCCCCAGGTGTGGTGGTGGTCTTTTAATTCTTGTTCTACCGTTCGGCGCCAGGTTTTCTTTGGTCTTCCTCTCTTTCTCTTCCTGTCTGGTTTCCAGTGGAGTGCAATTTTGATAATGGATCCGTCCTCTCTTCGTAGCACATGACCTATCCATCACCAGCGTCTTTTCATAATTATAGTGGCCATGTCTTCTTGTTTACACTGAGACAGTAGATCTTCGTTGGAAATTTTATTTGGCCAAAATATCCTGATTATTCTTCTGAGATTCTTGGTATGGAATGTGGACAGCTTAGTAAGATCCCGTTGTGTCATGCACCAGCATTCTGCTCCGTAGAGAAGCACTGAGAGAACACAGCTGTTGTATAGTTTCAGCTTAGTGCGCACGCTGTACTTCGAGGATTTCCAGATGTTGTTCATGCTGATGAAGGCATTCCGTGCTTTACTCAGTCTATTCTGAATGTCTTGCTTACCTCCGCCATCTGGGGTGATGATGCTGCCCAAGTATACAAATCTGTCAGTAAAGGGAAGATCGTTGTTATTGATCTTGATGGGGATTTGTGTTGTGGTGTTCAAGGTCATGACTTCTGACTTCTTCTGGCTTATCTTAAGGCCAACTTGTGAACTGTACTGGTTTAATTTGTCTGTTTTGTCTTGCATATGCCGATGAGTGTGAGAATGAAGTGCCAAGTCATCGGCAAAATCCAGATCTTCAAGTGTGGAGAAGAGCGTCCATCTGATGCCGGTATGCCCCTCCTCAGTTGTGCGTCGCATCACCCAGTCAATGACAAGATTGAAGAGCAGTGGCGACATTACGCAGCCTTGATGGACTCCGGTCTTAACTTCAAACCATATGTCGCTTCTTCCGACACAGCAACTGTAGTTTTTGTAGAAGCTCCTGATGAGCTCCACCATGTGATGCGGTATTCCATAGGCCCTCAGAATCTGCCATAATCTGTCTCTATCTACACTATCAAAGGCCTTTTCAAAGTCTATAAAGTTCACGTGGAGTTGTCGTTGCCATTCTGCACTCTGTTCTATGATGTTACGCAGAGCAAAAATCTGTTCTGTACAACTCCTGCCTTTTCTGAAACCTGCCTGCTCCTTTCTCAGCGTTTCATTAACTGCTGTTGATAATCTACCTATGATGACTTTGGCGAGGATCTTGCTGGGTATTGACAGAAGGGTGATTCCACGCCAGTTGTTGCAGTCACTGAGTGTGTCCTTCTTTGGGATCTTGATGATCACCCCTTTGGTCCAATCCTCCGGTACGCAGGCTTCTGTCCAAACTGTTCTAAAAAGTGGTTCCAGTATTCCAGCTGCTGTCTCTGGATCTGTTTTGAAAAGTTCTGCATTCAAGTTGTCCTTTCCTGGGGCTTTGTTGTTCTTCAATTTCTTGATTGCTGATATAATTTCTTCTTTGGTAGGTGGATCGATGTTGATATCTAAATCTGTCTCCCTTCCTGATATGTTAGCACCTTCTTCCGATGATTCTCTGTTGAGTATTTCTTTGAAGTGTTCAGCCCAGCGTGCGTCTTGTTCCACTTGTGTTGTGAGGAGTTTTCCTTGCTTGTCCTTGATGGGTGGGCTGACTGTGGAATGCTACTTGCCGCACACTTGCTTAGTAATTCTGTACAATTGTCCTTGTTCTTCTCGAGCTGCAGCACTTTCTGCTTCTTTTGCGAGGTCGTCGACAAAAGCACGGCGGTCAGCGCGCACCATTCTCTTTACTGTCTTATTGGCCTCACTGTAGTGTTGTTTATAGCATTCTTGTAATCTTGCTGATCGAGTGCTGATCATCTGACTCTTCAGCTTGCGTCTCTCCTCTATAACTTTCCAGGTGTTTGGTTGGATCCATTGCTTAGATTTTCTCTTCTCCCTATAGCCCAAGCATTCTTCAGCACTCTGTTGGTATGCAGTCTTTATGTTATTATAGACTGTGTTGATGTTACCAGCATTGCTTTCTGTGACTAGATCCTGCAGCACTTGAAATCTGTTTTTCACTTGTGTGACAAAACTGTGTTTTGTGCGTGAATCCTGTAATTTTTGGATGTCAAATCTTCGTTGTATGTGAGGTTTGTTCTGCGTCTTCCGGAGTTTGAGTCGTACCATTGCTGTTACCAATTGGTGGACGCTTCCAACGTCAGCCCCACGTTTCACTCTCACATCCAGCAGTGATCTCCTCCACATTCCATTAATGAGCAGGTGGTCTATCTGGTTTTTGTCTCTGTCATTGGGCGAGTACCATGTCAGTTTATGGATGTCACGGTGTGAGAAAAACGTGCCTCCAACAATTTGAGTAGAAGTGCTGAAAAGGCAACTTTGATTTACGGATTATCGGCTGGAGAGTCGGTGAAAAAGACATTTTGAAATAACTCATTCAGAACTCTTCTCCACATGAGATAGAGAATGGAACTTTTTAAGTAAGTAAACGATTTTCTAAATGATCAGATACATGAAAGTAGCAAAAACATTTCTGTGTGAGTATTGATATGTGATGCAGTTTAGTGACTGCACAGGGTTTCTTCGGCAATCCCCACTCCTTGCTCTTCTGTATCCCTTTGTTTTTTAGTGAAACTGTTGAAGAATAGCTGCAGACTTACCCAGTCCCACCTCAGGAGCTCCTAAAAAAGGAAATCACAGATTTTAAAAATTTAATTTCACCTCTTCATCTTTTCAAAACAGAGAAACAATGGTACTTATTCTAAACCACAGCGAATGCACCGGGAATAGCTGTCATTGATTGAAATAGGTTTATGGCAAGGGAGGCAGCATTTAAACCCGAGTGACCTCTGCATATCCCCAAAGGAAATGATCTCCTTAAATAAGGAGAGGACAGGGCTGGAGAAGAGAAGGAATGAGTAAAAATACTTTCAAAAGTAAAAGCTAGATAATATAAACAAAGTAAAACAATAACTACACTAACTAATAAAAACTAACTAAACTAGATGAAGGCAAGAAGCTATCAATAGTGTGTGGCAAGCACACTAACACTGCATCGCAGAGTGAAGCAAGTAAGAAGGAACTGAGGGCAGTTTCCTCACACAGACCTATACGACCTTGGTGCAGGGCGAGAAGCTGTATAGAGCACATAAGCAGTACAACACCACTATCAGTCTCCGGTACCATAGTATTCCCCGGCTTCTCTGATTCCTTAATCCTCCTTTTTTGATTGGCTCATCCAGATCTGAGAGTATTGGATCTGAAGAGGAAAGTCTCCTCACCCTCCCATCAGGAAATATATCACTGCTCAGTGCCTTAAACATATCTTTTTAGAAGAGTCTTCCCCCTGAAGACTGCCTTTTGCCAAAGAGGACGACACCACTTCAAGGCTGAATACTTATGCCTGTCTTTGCTCATTGAGTCTATATAAAAAGGATTGGCTTTAGATATAGAGGCCAACACCTCAGATGATTTCTTTTTCTGATCTTTACCTCTGGATCCTTTAGTATTATGGGCTGAGGAAGATGATTTACTCTTCCGCCCTAGAGACTCATCTGGAGCCAATGCTAGTCCGTGAACTTTCCTGGAACCTCGTCATTTCCCAGTTCCAGATGTTTTGCAGACAGCGCTTCTTGCAATATAAGTGCCTGAAAACTATTCTGTCTTTCTTTCTTTGCTCTCACGGTAAACATAAAGCTAACCAAACACTTGGAAGGTGTCTCCTTCACTTAAACATGCCTGGCATCTACCGTGTTGTATCTGATGCTGGGAACACCACTTGATAAGATACACACCTTTTGAAACAGGATTTCTTCTTCCATTTAAGTAAGTATCTAAATTACTATCACTAAATGCTATCTAATGCCTAATTATTTAATAAACTAAATTTTAATGCTAGCCACTAATCAGGGATGCAAAAGGATTCCTGAGCTTCACATAAAACTATTCAGCTGGTCACAGTGAGAAGACACTGAGGTGCCTGGAACATGACACACCTTTATGCCCTCCCTCTGGAACACTCCATGTTCATTGAGGGGAAAGGTGAGGGAGGTGCAGGAGTGCTCCAATGGTTATTGTGAGCTACAATTCTGCTCTTCAGGCTCCACTGGTCTGGAGCATTCCCATGAATGGGAATATACAGAGGACACTTGAAGGAGAAGAATCTCTCAGTGGATGGGTCAGCATCCATGGATAGAGCCTGCTTTGGCTTCAAAGGGTAGATTTCCAGGCAGCACACTTTATCCCCTTCCATGAGCTGGGAAACCCATCCCCCTTGAGAAGACATTCCCCAGGAGAAGCTCATACATTTCCTAGAAAACGTGCCAAATATGGTAAGAAACTCTAGTTTCTTGTGACAGTCTAACACTCCCAACCCAGCACAAATCACAGACTCTCCCAACAGTCCTTCAATGAATAATGAACAATGTCACCCAAGTAACGGCTGCCATAAACATCTCCAATTTCCCTCCAGTCCATCTCTGCTGTCCTTGGTTCCATCAATAAATACATAATACAGTCATTTCTATCCAATACACTCTCTCCCTCAGGAGCAGAAGGCTTCACAAGTCAATACTAACTTACCCCTTTGTGTCTGAAGCTGGTCTGTAAAAAAATGACACACATTTGAGTATTTATATAATTTTTTTCCCTTTTCCTCAAACATCTTTTAAAGTACTTTATTTACCCCTTCTGATGATAAAGAAAGTGGTAGCAATGATGGACAAAAGCACTGTACTGAATTTGACTCTCAACCTCTAGATCCTACTGGACAATTCACTGTTGCTGGATATTTCAAGTACATTCAGCACCTAAAAATTCCTTCTCAAATCTACAGGTGGCGAGAAGGTTATCCAAAGGAATTTGCCAATATTGTACATATGACTAAAGAAATTTATTTTCTCCTTCGGGAAACATTTGAATACAAATGCTGATAAAACATAGGTTTGAGTTTTCCAAAAATCTTGGGAGCTAATTCACCCAGGTGTGACTATACTAACATCACTGGAGTTCCAGCAGGGATGAGGGAACAGATCTCTAAACAACAAATATATAGCACTCATAATATTACCATATATCAGGGGTGGCCAAACTTACTGACCCTCTGAGGTGCATACAACAATCTTCAGAAGATAGAGAGCTAGTGTGTGCCTCCCAGGTCTTGGGGCTTCAGCCATGTGATGGGATTTGGGGCTCTGGCCCCACGGAACATGCCTGGCAGGGCATCAGCCCCACTCCTGATGAAGTCCTGAGACCACTCTCCCTGCAGGGCTGAAGCCCTGAGAAACAGCAGGTGTGCCTCATGGATCTGAAGACTCAAGAATCCCCATCCTTGCTGTGCATAAGCCTCTAGCCCCACCACACCATTACAGAATAGAAGTCCTGAGCTTTCCAACCCATTCCGGTAGGCGGAGACTGCGGGGCTTATGTGGGAGGCTCCGCAAGTCATACTTTAATTGTAAAATGTGGCTCACAAGCTGAAGTTTCTCAAAAACTTTGTCACCTAATTCATCCTTGGTGTAATTGCACTGACTGCACAACAGGAATGGATTTGGCCACTGCTGTGTAGTGGATTGCACTAAATGGATCAGGGCCCTGGACAATAAATATATATCACATACAATTCCTTTCGTGCCATGCCACAGCTGCAATCAGCAAAGAAGCTGAGGCTAGATCTCCTTAGAGGGGCTGGTGGCAGAGCACTCTGTGTAAGTTCCTGGGGCTTTGCAATACTCTCCTGATTTTAGTCTGAAATAGCTTGAATTGCCAAACTTTTTAACTGTACTGACTTCATTGGAATTACATTAGGGACGAATTTCACCAGTGCTGTACAGTGAACTACAGTGAGAGTTATGCTCTTGTCCATTAATATATAGTATACACAGTTTCATCAGATGTTCCATTCAACATTGGCCTGATTAGAAGGCTCACGAGCTGCAGTTTGGCCATCCCTGCCACATAGCCTGGCTTTTTTCCTTTGCTTGACTACAAGCTACATAAATCAAAAAAACCTTAGTCATTTGCCTCCGTTGTTGGTCTGCAAAAGAATGACACCAATTTGAATAAGCAAATAATTTCTCCCTTCTATAACAAATATTTTCTATGAAGGTTGAGAAGGGGTAGATGTCTGTTAGTTGTGAGTTATAAAAAGACAAACTTTTTTTTTAGAAAGGCCAAATTCATGATTGGAACTTAAATCCTGGGGAGACTTCACTAGCAGTTCTGCATTTTCAGCAGGGATGGATCTGGCACTGCTGTGCAGTGGACAGTTCTCTGAGGGAGGAGTGCTCTGGTCAACAAATATAAAGCACATGCAAGTCCATCATAGGTTTCATCTCTGCTTCACTGGAATGCTACAGAAATCAGATCAAACTTACCCATTTCCATCCGTAGTTGAGCTGCAAAGGAATGATATACATTTGAGTAACAGCAGAGTTTTTTTCTCCTCTGTAAGCAAATGTTTTCTACATTAGAAAATTTGGTAGAAGTGGCTGTTAGGTGGCAGCTATAAAAAAAACCGCAGGAAAAGTGTAATGGTTGCAGGATACTGACGATTAAGGAATTAGTTCCCCCTGCACCACTACTCATTCCAGTCACCCAGGAATATCACTGTGACAGATATGGCAATTTCCTGAAATATCCTGGGGAGATCTAACTGTAGGTATCATGGCTAGCCAGCAATTATATGTAAAAATTAAATAAAATCAACATTTCTTCCTACAGAAGTTTCTCAAAAACTTTGTCACCTAATTCACCTTTGGTGTAATTGCACTGAGTTCACAACAGGAATGAATTTGGCCTCTGCTATGTAGTGGACTGCACTAAAATGGAACAGGGCCCTGGACAGTAAATATATATCACATACAGTTCCTTCGTGCCATGCCACAGCTGCAATCAGCAAAGAAGCTGAGGCTAGATCTCCTTAATATAAAGGAGAGGGGCTGGTGGCAGAGCACTCTGTGCAAGTTCCTGGGGCTTTGGAATACCCTCCTGACCTTGGTGTGAAATAGTCTGAATTGCCAAACTTTTTATCTGTACTGACTTCATTGGAATTACAATAGGGATGAATTTCTCCAGTGCAGTACAGTGAACCACACTGAGAGAGAGTTGTGCTCTTGTCCATAAATACATAGTATACACAGTTTCATCAGATGTTCCATTCAACATTGGCCTGATTAGAAGGCTCACGGAGTTTGGCCATCCTGCCACATAGCCTCGCTTTTTAACTTTGCTTGACTAAAAGCCACATAAAAAAAGGGAAAATTTAGTCATTTCCCTGACTAAATGACACCAATTTGAATAAACAAATCATTTCTCTCTTCTATAAACAAATATTTTCTATGAAGATTGAGAAGGGGTAGATGTCCGTTAGGTGTGAGTTATAAAAAGACTGAAACTTTTTTTTTAGAAAGGCCAAATTCCATGATTAGGGCTTAAATCCTGGTGAGACTTCACTAGCAGTTCTGCATTTTCAGCAGGGATGGATCTGGCACTGCTGTGCAGCGGACAGTTCTCTCAGGGAGGAGTGCTCTGCTCAGCAAATATAGAGCACATGTAAGTCCATCATAGGCTTCATCTCTGCTTCACTGGAATGCTACAGAAATCAGATCAAACGTACCCATTTCCGTCCGTAGTTGGGCTGCAAAGGAATGACATACATTTATGTAACAGCAGAGTTTTTCTTCTATTCTGGAAACAAATGTTTTCTACATTGTAAGACTTGGTAGAAGTGGCTGTTAGGTGGAAGCTAAATGCGCTCTCAGCTCAAATACTAGGTTGTAGGGATGATCACATGGACCTTCAATAAACATCATCTTGTCCGGGACACATCAGCCTGTCTCCTCAGCGACACTAGTTCCCAAGAGCTCATGAATATAGTGCTTCACTCATTACACTGGCTCTCCACAGAATCCTAGATAAAATATGGGGCATCATATATAAGGCCCTGCTTGCTATGGTACCTAAATGACTGTCTGTCTCTCTCACACCACACTTTCCATCAGCAACTACCTTCCGAGGGAACTACGAAAATATCAGCCCAACCCACTAGACAACAGGGCTTTCTCAGAAAGTGGCATAAGACTTTTAAAAAGAAAAATCTCAGTGAAGTTGCTTAAAAATCAAAGCAAACTTACCATAGTCATGCTGGACTTGTTCTGCAAAAGGAAAAAACTTAATCAAGATTTGCAATTTTTTTCTTATTGAAAATTAGGTTCAAAATACCATTTGATTAGGTCAACATTTAACTTCTTGAACAGCAAGAATTATCTACATACAGTGAACAAGATAGGCCCTGTGAAACTTTCCATTATATTTGATAGGCTTTAAATCAGCTCCAAAGTTTCTCAGAACAGTTCCTTGTATATTGGAAAGACCTTTTTTGGTATTGAGACTGGAAGAACAAATGAGTAGAGTATTTTTAATATGTCACAGAGTAGACACAGTCTTACTCAGAGCCTACCGTACGTTGTATTAAGATTTTGTACAGACAAGCCAATGACACACTTTTGTGGCCAACAAGATGAAGGGGATTATTCAGGAAAGACTGAAAAACTTTCCCACAGACAGTTGTCGATATGAGTAGAAGTGCTGAAAAGGCAACTTTGATTTACGGATTATCGGCTGGAGAGTCGGTGAAAAAGACATTTTGAAATAACTCATTCAGAACTCTTCTCCACATGAGATAGAGAATGGAACTTTTTTAAGTAAGTAAACGATTTTCTAAATGATCAGATACATGAAAGTAGCAAAAACATTTCTGTGTGAGTATTGATATGTGATGCAGTTTAGTGACTGCACAGGGTTTCTTCGGCAATCCCCACTCCTGGCTCTTCTGTATCCCTTTGTTTTTTAGTGAAACTGTTGAAGAATAGCTGCAGACTTACCCAGTCCCACCTCAGGAGCTCCTAAAAAAGGAAATCACAGATTTTAAAAATTTAATTTCACCTCTTCATCTTTTCAAAACAGAGAAACAATGGTACTTATTCTAAACCACAGCGAATGCACCGGGAATAGCTGTCATTGATTGAAATAGGTTTATGGCAAGGGAGGCAGCATTTAAACCCGAGTGACCTCTGCATATCCCCAAAGGAAATGATCTCCTTAAATAAGGAGAGGACAGGGCTGGAGAAGAGAAGGAATGAGTAAAAATACTTTCAAAAGTAAAAGCTAGATAATATAAACAAAGTAAAACAATAACTACACTAACTAATAAAAACTAACTAAACTAGATGAAGGCAAGAAGCTATCAATAGTGTGTGGCAAGCACACTAACACTGCATCGCAGAGTGAAGCAAGTAAGAAGGAACTGAGGGCAGTTTCCTCACACAGACCTATACGACCTTGGTGCAGGGTGAGAAGCTGTATAGAGCACATAAGCAGTACAACACCACTATCAGTCTCCGGTACCATAGTATTCCCCGGCTTCTCTGATTCCTTAATCCTCCTTTTTTGATTGGCTCATCCAGATCTGAGAGTATTGGATCTGAAGAGGAAAGTCTCCTCACCCTCCCATCAGGAAATATATCACTGCTCAGTGCCTTAAACATATCTTTTTAGAAGAGTCTTCCCCCTGAAGACTGCCTTTTGCCAAAGAGGACGACACCACTTCAAGGCTGAATACTTATGCCTGTCTTTGCTCATTGAGTCTATATAAAAAGGATTGGCTTTAGATATAGAGGCCAACACCTCAGATTATTTCTTTTTCTGATCTTTACCTCTGGATCGTTTAGTATTATTGGCTGATGAAGATGATTTACTCTTCCGCCCTAGAGACTCATCTGGAGCCAATGCTAGTCCGTGAACTTTCCTGGAACCTCGTCATTTCCCAGTTCCAGATGTTTTGCAGACAGCGCTTCTTGCAATATAAGTGCCTGAAAACTATTCTGTCTTTCTTTCTTTGCTCTCACGGTAAACATAAAGCTAACCAAACACTTGGAAGGTGTCTCCTTCACTTAAACATGCCTGGCATCTACCGTGTTGTATCTGATGCTGGGAACACCACTTGATAAGATACACACCTTTTGAAACAGGATTTCTTCTTCCATTTAAGTAAGTATCTAAATTACTATCACTAAATGCTATCTAATGCCTAATTATTTAATAAACTAAATTTTAATGCTAGCCACTAATCAGGGATGCAAAAGGATTCCTGAGCTTCACATAAAACTATTCAGCTGGTCACAGTGAGAAGACACTGAGGTGCCTGGAACATGACACACCTTTATGCCCTCCCTCTGGAACACTCCATGTTCATTGAGGGGAAAGGTGAGGGAGGTGCAGGAGTGCTCCAATGGTT
Source organism: Emydura macquarii macquarii (assembly GCF_026122565.2). Taxonomy (NCBI): domain Eukaryota; kingdom Metazoa; phylum Chordata; order Testudines; family Chelidae; genus Emydura; species Emydura macquarii. The sequence continues at coordinate 64,543 of NW_027131710.1, forward strand.
ATTGTGAGCTACAATTCTGCTCTTCAGGCTCCACTGGTCTGGAGCATTCCCATGAATGGGAATATACAGAGGACACTTGAAGGAGAAGAATCTCTCAGTGGATGGATCAGCATCCATGGATAGAGCCTGCTTTGGCTTCAAAGGGTAGGTTTCCAGGCAGCACACTTTATCGCTTTTCATGAGCTGGGAAACCCATCCTCCTTGAGAAGACATTCACCAGGAGAAGCTCATACATTTCCTAGAAAACGTGCCAAATATGGTAAGAAACTCTAGTTTCTTGTGACAGTCTAACACTCCCAACCCAGCACAAATCACAGACACTCCCAACAGTCCTTCAATGAATAATGAACAATGTCACCCAAGTAACGGCTGCCATAAACATCTCCATTTTCTCTCCAGTCCATCTCCGCTGTCCTTGGTTCCATCAATAAATACATAATACAGTCATTGCTATCCAATACACTCTCTCCCCTCAGGAGCAGAAGGCTTCACAATTCAGTACTAACTTACCCCTTTCCCTCTGAAGCTGGTCTGTAAAAAAATGACACACATTTGAATATTTATATAAGTTTTTTCCTTTTTCTTCAAACATCTTTTAAAGTACTTTATTTACCCCTTCTGATGATAAAGAAAGTGGTAGCAATGATGGACAAAAGCACTTTACTGAATTTGATGCTCAACCTCTAGATCCTACTGGACAATTCACTGTTGCTGGATATTTCAATTACATTCAGCACCTAAAAACTCCTTCTCAAATCTACAGGTGGCGAGAAGGCTATCCAAAGGAATTTGCCAATATTGCGCATATGACTAATGAAATTATTTTCTCCTTCAGAAAACATTTGTATACAAATGCTGGTAAACATAGGTTTGAGTTTTCCATAAATCTTAGGGGCTAATTCCCCCAGGTGTGACTACAGTAACTTCACTGGAGTTCCAGCAGGGATGAGGGAAAGGATCTCTAAACAACAAATATATAGCAACCATAACTCTATCATATATCAGGGGTGACCAAACTTACTGGAATTAAGGAATTAGTTCCCCCTGCATCTCCAACTCATATCAGTCACCTAGGAATATCACTGTGACAGATATGGCAATTTCCTAAAATATCTTGGGAAGATCTTACTGTAGGTATCATGGCTACCCAGTGATTATATGCAATTCCATGAGAGAGCGTGTCGACACCCTTACAGGAACTAAGAACAGTAGGTGATGATTAGGCAAATTCTCTCAAGTTGTAACACCTCCCAAGAGATACCATTTCCTGGAGAGGAACACATATACTGGTTCAAACTGGATTCTCCAGGGATCAACAGACAAAAAGGGACGTTTACATAAATAGCCTGAGTATAAATGGACTATAATGGGCCTTCGTTCTGATTCAGCCAATGGAGAGGATTTTTTGAGCCAGGGGAGCCCAATACTTCCAAGGAAGGTTTGGAAGGACTTGGGTCTCTGAATGACTCATAAGGCTGATGGGTGACCTTTTAACATGGGTATAGAAACTTTTACTATTTTTTTATGTTTCCTGTGTAATGATTTCACCTTACAAAGAAATGTATTTACATATAAAAAGCTATGTGGTACCCTGTGCCTGCTGGCAATCCCAGTTGCACATAGCTTATTAAAAGAAAGCAAAGCACAGATGCAGGCCTGTTTAGGCAGTCTGGCTTGCTGGGGATATCACAGTGTAGGCAGCCTGGAGAAACCCCAGTCTGGAGGGAGAGAGACACTGCCCAAGAGAGGTGATGCTGACAAACCCTCAAGGGACCTTGGTCTGAAATAGCCTGTATTGACAAACTTTTTAACTGTATTGACTTCACTGGAATTACAATAGGGATAAATTTCACCAATGTAGGAAAACATCCAAAAACATCCAATATTAATTTAGAAATTTTCAGCGATGGAGAATCCACCACAAATCCTTTGTAAATTGTTTCATTGGTTAATTACTCTCACTGTTAAAAATGTAAATTAAACAAAACAAAATTAAGTTAACTTACGTTTACATATGAAGGTCACAGCCATAAACAGCAATAAACAGATTAAGAACCATACTGAAAGACAGAACATGTTACTATCACCTTCATGTAGACTCAGACATGGGAGGTATATCTAGGTGTTACAATTTTGGACCTAAACAAGGATGGATTTTTTTTCCACTCTCTCAAGTACTGTTGTCTTTAAACCTTGATAGAGAATGAGAATGAACATATTTCCTATGAAGTATCATAGAGGCCTACCTTCAGTGTTTCAGGGAATTGCAGCAACATTCAAACTACATGTAATTACTTTTCAGTTGCTAGTTGTTCTGTTGGACTACACTGTGACCATTTACATTAAGTTTATGAATGAGCTAAACAGTGAGTCCTAGAATATTATTTTTTTCTTCACGCAGAACTGCATTCCCAATCTTACTGTATTCTAATAGCCTCCAATTCACTTGGGAGTGAACTGGCCCTCATCTAGAATATTTATCATTCTTCTGGTTTTGTGTCAGACCTGACTCTCATCAGGGCGAGCTTCTCTGCAGAATGTCTGTAGCCACGAAATTTGTCTTTACGCTTGGAAGGATTCGATTTTTACTGGTAAATGTCAGTAAACATCGGTTTCATCGTCCACAAACAAACTGAGGAAAAAATCTACCAATAATAATTGAAATTTACAAATAGGTAAAATAAGAAAAGTGTTGCTTGAGAACTTTGGTGAGTCTGATTTAAGGATATTTATTTTATATATTTGACATTTAGAAAGACTATTTAGAAATATTGAACATACACAAGTCCATGGGGCCAGATGCAATGCACCCGAGGGTGCTGAGGGAGCTGGCTGATGTGATTTCAGAGCTATTGGCTATTATCTTTGAAAGCTCGTGGGAACAGGGGGAGGTCCCTGAGGACTGGAAAAAAGCAAATATAGTGCCCATCTTCAAGAAAGGGAGGAAAGAGGATCCGGGGAACTACAGACCGGTCAGCCTCACCTCAATCCCTGGAAAAATCATGGAGCAGGTCCTCAAGGAATCCATTTTAAGGCACTTGGAAGAGAGGAAGGTGATCAGGAACAGTCAACATGGATTCACCAAGGGCAAGTCATGCCTGACCAACCTGATTGCTTTCTATGAAGAGGTGACTGGCTCTGTGGATGTGGGGAAAGCAGTGGACATGATATACCTTCACTTTAGCAAAGCTTTTGATACGGTCTCTCACAGTATTCTTATCAGCAAGTTAAAGAAGTATGGGTTGGATGAATGGACTATACAATGGATAGAGAACTGGCTAGAGCATAGGGCTCAACGAGTAGTGATCAATGGCTCCATGTCTAGCTGGCAGCCGGTCACAAGCGGAGTGCCCCAGGGGTCGGTCCTGGGGCTGGTTTTGTTCAACATCTTCATTAATGATCTGGAGGATGGGGAAGATTGCACCCTCAGCAAGTTTGCAGATGACACTAAGCTGGGGGGGAGTGGTAGATACCCTGCCAGGTAGGGATAGGATACAGAAGGACCTAAACAAACTGGAGGATTGGGCCAAAAGAAATCTAATGAGATTCAACAAAGACAAGTGCAGAGTCCTGCGCTTAGGAAGGAAGAATCCCATACACAGCTACAGACTGGGGACTGATGAGCTAGGCAGCAGTTCTGCAGAAAAGGACCTGCGGGTAACAGTGGATAAGAAGCTGGATATGAGTCAGCAGTGTGCCCTGGTTGCCAAGATGGCTAATAGCATATTGGGCTGCATTAATAGGAGCATTGCCAGCAGATCACGGGAAGTGATTATTCCCCTCTATTCGGCATTGGTGAGGCCGCATTTGGAGTATTGTGTCCAGTTTTGGGCCCCCCACTACAAAAAGGATGTGGACAAGTGGAAAGAGTGCAGCGGAGGGCAACCAAAATGATTAGGGGGCTGGAACACAGGACTTATGAGGAGAGGCTGAAGGAACTAGACTTGTTTAGTCTGCAGAAGAGAAGAATGAGGGGGGATTTGATAGCAGCCTTTAGCTACCTGAAAGGGGGTTCCAGGGAGGATGAAACTAGGCTGTTCTCAGTGGTGGCAGATGACAGAACAAGGAGCAACGGTCTCAAATTGCAGTGGGGGAAGTCTAGGTTGGACATTAGGAAAAAGTTTTTCACTAGGAGGGTGGTGAAGCACTGGAATGGGTTACCTAGGGAGGTGGTGGAATCTCCATCTTTAGAGGTTTTTAAGCTGCGGCTTGACAAAACCCTCACTGGGATTATTTAGCTGAGGTTAGTCCTGCTTTGAGCAGGTGGTTGGACTAGATGACCTCCTGAGGTCCCTTCCAACTCTATGATTCTATGATTCTATGACATATGATGTTCACAATTTGTGTTTTACTGGTTATAAAGCTTTATGCTTTTTAATCTCAACATTGACTGTCATTAAATAATTATTGTCTGACTCCCCTATCGCCTGACCCCACCATAATTTTCTGTAACTGAAAATTTAAATTGGTAAAAAATAAAACCATTAAAACTCATAATTTTGCATAACTATGAAAATGTAAACTGGTAAAATAAAAAATGCTTAAAAATAAACATTGATATTATCCATCAAAATTGTAAAAAATAAAAATCGAAATCTGCCAAGCCTACTTGTCTTTGGTGTTATGATGGATCAGTAAAGATGAGTGAATAGCAAGAAATATTCCACGTGTATTTGTTCAAATTTTAAAACTAATTTGGATTTGGCTGTGGTCTCAACTCTCATGAACTCATGAAAAGCACATTATAAGCCTGAATACTCTTACATTTATTATAAAGTGCATTTGCAAGTATATAACCTCTTGTCATATTCAAAATACACCCTATGCTGGTTACTTCACAAAAATAATTTATGCAGTGTTGTTGTAGCTGTGTTTGTCTCAAGATATTAGAGAAACAAGGTGGGTGAGAGGCACTGTCCCTAGGAAGAAAGGGGCCAAGGGCAGACTCAGTCTGTTGGCAACCAAAGAGGGAGACACACTATTAAGCGTGACAGGGACCTTGTCCATGAGGGGGAGGATAGCAGGTCTGTCTGTTTGGAGGAGGGAGCAGTGTCTGAGAGAAAGAAAGGACAGAGTCAAATTTTTTGACTAACGTGAAAGACTGGGAAGAAGAAGAGCTAGTTTGATCCATAGGAAGTGAGATGCCCTCCCCCTGGGAGCCCTGGATCAGGCAGAAGCCATTTTGAATGAGTCTAGAGTCAGCCACAGTAAGGGTAGGACTGTCTGTGGTGAGCTGGGGGGGTCCCAGGCCTTCATGCAGAGTCCCCTGACAATTGGCCTCTGGGCACCTGTCAGCGACATCCCTCATCTTAGTCCTTTCCCTCTTCATGATGACTCCCAGTCCGTAGAATTTCCCCTCACGCAGCCAAGTGGAGTCAGCCCTCCAGCTCCCTAGGGAAAATCAGTCACCACATGGCACCACTGCTCTGGCTGCCAGTCTAGGACTGGCTGCTTCCTGTGTGTGTCTGAGCACTAGGGTGGGAGACTAAAGTTAGGATGTAAGAAGAGTTATTGTAATCTGCACCTTGAGCCCTGCACTTCTTTGTGGTGAAGAGAAATCCTGGGACCAGAAGCAGTGTGACTCCTGCGTGGGAAGGACCCCAGCCAGCAGTGATCATCAGCCCCGCTACAGTGACTGAGGAGCCCAGACCCATCTCTGAATCTGAAGATCGTTCACAGAGATCTGAGGGCACCATCCTTTAGTTATATGGTCAGGGAAATTGTTTGGGAGATGCCCTACTCCTTGAACTGTGTCCTCAAGCAAGGGAGTCAGGGTTTGGGGATTTTATTACCTGCTGCCTATTAAATCTGTGGAGGGATTGACCACCTTATCCTGTGTGTGAGTAGTTTGGGCTGCATTACGTCCCATCAGCTAGTTGCTAATTTCTGCTACAAAAGCTATTGTGGTCACAGGTGATCAGGGATCCCTACAAAGTATGCATACCAATGGGACACTAATTTTTTAGTTTGCTACAACAGGTCACGTGACTGGGGAAATTCACAGGTATTATCGGCATGGGCACCAGGGACCCCGAGAGTAGTGTTTTACCCTGTTATGTTATATTTACTTCCTCTTTAATATAATTACTCTGTTGAATATATTGTATGTGTTTGTTGTTTCTTGGGATCTCCAACTATCTGCCATGTAAGTGGGGGTTACCCTGTGGTTAGAATTTTCCTTCTAAGCTGCCAGGAAGAAGAGAGGGCGGTGAAGGTACCACTAAATAAATTCATACAGGAAGAAAATAAGGAAGTTACACTGTGCTGAGATGGACACTGGATCCAGATGAATCCAGGTCTGTCCATCAAAACTTGTAAGGAGATTGGAATTAAAGGAGGTTACTAGGTGAATAGAACCTCACCCACCTTGTCTCATAAATCATCCAGTCACATAATATAAACAATACCAGCTGAGTTATTTAACTAACATACCATTAAAGTTGAAACTCAGATACAAAATATTTGCAATGAATTGCTTGAAAATGAATTTCAGAACAAAAATGTTCACTGGAATTATTTGGCAAATAGTTCTGAATGATTCATATATTTGAGAATTTTACTCTCTACTTGTGGAAATTTGTGGGTAGATAATGAGAAGACAATCATCAAATACAGTATTCTCTATGAAATATTCATCAGCCTTACTTAACACTAACAACCTAAGAAAGAAATGTCCAATTCATAAAAGTAATGCAAAATTAGCGTATATCCTGCAGTATAATATACAGCTGGTAGGAATTTTTTTTTCCCTCTCATGGAAAATGTTCACTTTTTCTTATAAAACCAAAAAGCAATTTAAAAAGCTCTGCAGTTTTTCACTGAAAAATGTTGGGGGGTTGGGTTTCTAATGAAACACCACAGAAGTTAGAGGAAGGCAGACACTTTCCACACAAAAATTCACTGAGTCAAAACCCCAGTTTTCTATCAAAAATAGTTTTGATGGAAAAAATTTTGACCAGCCCTAGTGCAATATGAGTGATTTTCAGCTTTTGACCAAAATATTCAAAGTTGGGAACCTAAAGAGAGATTCTTAAATAGAAGTCAGATATCTTGAGTGTTGTGTGCACATTGCTCTCATGGACTTCACTGGAATATGCCTGGGCTCAGCAACTCTGAAAATCAGGTCACTTATCTGGGTATGTAAATGTGGCTGAAATTCATCCCCAAAAGTTTATGCAATCAGGGATTGTGAAGAGCTCTTCAGATTTTGAGGGCTGTGTGTATGAGTGTATGTGTGTGAGAGAGAAATACACTGCTGGTGGCAACAGTGTTTATAGCCGCTCAGTGATCCGACCGAATACATGTATGTACTATTCCAGTAACTCCTTTCCTAGACCACTGACAAAACTGTTGGCATGTTCATCCTGACTGACCCCATAACAAAGCAAAGGCTAAATTGTATCCTGACTGGCACAAGCTGCAACATCTGGAATGACACCGAATGAATCCCTCTGGAAGTAGAAATGCCTCACCCATCATGCAAATGCAGTCACATTTGAGAGGAGTTCAGAGGCAATCAGAAACTCTGCATGCTCTGCTGTGATCTTCCTGCAAGCCCTTCATCTGTTTGACACTCCTGAAAATGGAAGTCTGTTTGCTCTTTTACTCCATTTTCAGCCACAATCTAAATTAGCATTACAAGATTGATATGATGGGAGTTGAGTGTGCTGAGCAGGTCACAGACATGTGCTCAGCATCTTGAAGGATAGAGTCCCAACTTGTTAGGGATGAATTATTTGGGGATAGGAATGAATTAAGATTCAGAATGCAAAGATTTGTGGTAGGATGCCCCAGACCAAATAAAAATGCAGTTACATCTGCTCAGAAGAAGGCAAGTGTCCTGGAATAATAGTAATCACATCAAAAGTTACATACCAAAGTGTGGAGCAGTTGATTGTTGACTCATCTCTGATTCTGGATTGATGATGGCACAGGTAACCTTGCGGGTATCACATGACATAGCAATGGTGCTTGCTACCGTGAAAAGATTCTGCTTGTCCTGCACTTCTATTGTCTCGGCCAATGAGGTTATGCTTTCTCCTTTGTGATTTCTCCAGAAGATTATAGGCTTTGGATACCTCCCTGTCCATATACATTCATATCTGCAAACCTTCTGCTGATCCACTTGCAAAGACATTTCATCCTCTGTCCCTGTAACAAAAGCAGCACTATCACAATGGATGCATGTCTGACAATTCAGAGAGATGCTCAGAGGGTACAGTGTGAAAAGATGTCAGGGACGTCTTTACATTTGTTCAGTGTTTCATCTAAAAGCAAAGAGTGCATGTTTTGGTGAATGTGATTTAAGACAAAGCCCAGTGGAAACAATAGGAAATAATTTTCCTGTTTCCAGAAACAGATCTGCTTTGCTCTGCCTGAACAGAGATGGAAGTGTTGCTATCATTTACACCTGTTCAACCTCAGTGAAGCGAATAATTCTGCATGAGGTTAAGAGAGGGCAGAATTTGCCCCGAATATCTTTACTGGGCAGAATGTGCTCCACAAACAGAAAGACTGAGCTCCAGCCAAAGCCCCAATCATTGCACCTTTACATAGTGACTCTCACCCTGAATAATCCCATCACACTTCACAAACTTTAAAAGAAAAAAAAAAGCCTTAGTGTGAAAAGATGGACAGATATCACTGCTCTTTGCCATTAATAGATGCCTGCCATAATTAACCCAGCATAGTTCAACAAAAGGGCAACTGAAGGACTCATTTTGTGTAGCAAGATGTGGGTGCATGACTGCCACCTACTGCTCATAGAGAACTAGGTTATGATGATAAAATGGCAGGAAAAGAAAGAGAATATGTGAAATTGCCACAGGAATCTATTTATATGTACATGTCAATAAATTACACTAGTGTTACAGAATCCTCTGCCTGTTTCAACCCTCTCCTGGAGCCCTCTCCTTCCTGACCCCTCAAGAGCCAGCGTATCTCAGGTATCTCTTTATTATGAATTTTAAGTTCATACACTAAGAGAAAACTACAATTCCACTGTGACTCATTTGCTACTGTCAGCCTTTGGCTTTGTGTATTTGCTTTTGTATGTCTTAAATAAAATCCAGATCCATCGACACATAGACAAGTAAGTTCAAGTTTCTAGACAAGCAATTCAGAAAACATATCTGCATGAAGAAAAACATTTGTGAAACAGCTAGATTCTGATAGGGAAGGGAGAGTGGGCAAGGAGGAAGTAGCAGCAGAAGTGGATAGCATGTGGTTTCCTCCTTTGCTGCTTGTACTTCTGTATGTATTGATCTGCCTGTCTAGGCATGTCATATTACTGCCTCAGTTGAAACTGAGGACAAAACTTTGTTCTTCTCAGGGCTGGTGTACACAGACCCAGGGATTTCAACAGTGCCCTTGAATCTGTTAGTGTAGGCAGTGCTTTGTCTGTCTTCAAAGAAAATAAAGCACAGCCTGTGAAGGGGAGTTCTTCAATGATCTGTTGTATTTCCACAGGAATCCCCAGCAACGGAAGCCATGATGAGCAATGGGTGGTAACTGCCATCACCATGACTCTGGCAGCTGAGTTGGCCGGATCCAGGGAAGCCAGCAATGTCAACCTTGCAGTTGACTTTCCATTAAGAGGGACTGGGACTCATCCTTTGAGTCCTCTGGAAGTTTACTGAGCAATTTGGCCAAAGCATCCCAATTCAAATGATCGTAACCAGCCACTAGGACCTGATGATTCGCTATACATAGTTGCAATTCTGCAGTTGAATAAATCTGTCAAAAAGGTCCATTTAAAAAAAAAATTCTTTAGGAGTGGCTTTTCTCTACCTTGGCAGTATCTTTCATTTGCAGTCGCCACTACCAGGGAGCCTGGTGTAGGATCCTGAGAAACCTGTTCATACCCCGCTAATGGAACTTAGTACTTGCACTCCATATGCTTTGCCACTGGCATGAGGGGATGGGGTTTGCCATAAGGACTTTATAGGCTAAATAATTGCCTCATCTATGGGGAAAGCAACTTCCCCTGTCATATAAGAGTGTAAAATGCCTATGAGTTTGTGGGGATTTTCCTTCATAAGTTCTATCTGTATCACTGGGAAATAGCCATCCTTTTCAGGAGTTCCTGGTAGGATTTAAAATCATCCAGTACTGGAGAAGACAACTCCAATAGCAAAGCCTCATCCAGTGAAGAGGACAAGAGGGTCAAAGGACATTAAATAACACTAACTAACAACAACTAACTGTAATGGCATGATTCCAGATGGAACAAGCTGAGAGCATGCTCCTACCATTGACTCTGCACAGTAAGAAGGAACTGAAGGATGGGTGGGGTAGCACCGCACTTTACCCATGAGGGACTCCAAGGCACAGGTGAGGCCACCCCAATAGGTACTGTTAGCAAAAACTCTTTGGCATCAGCACACAAGACACGCACACACCTAGTTAATGGACATTATCAATTACTCAAAGAAGAACAAAGACAGCCTTTTCACAGTATAATCAAGTCCCACAGTCCAAGGAGATGAGGGAAAGAGAAAGCTAAAATACCTCCTTTTTCAGATGAATTTTTTGGCCACAAAAATTTGGGACTCAAATTTCCAACAAAAATTGAAATTTTCTATGGAAACAATTGCCCCCATTTTTGAACCTGCTCTGCTAACCAGTCCTAACTCTGTTTAGTTTAGCAGCTCTGAAAGTTCGCAGGGCATGCTGTTACTGCTGAAGGCAAGCCATGCACTGTGGAGTGGGTCTCTGCCAACAATTAAAACTACCCTTTAGGTTGTGGTGTGGGAAAGCAAAGGTGTCTAATCTCTAGATTGTTATGCCTTGAACACCTGAAACACCTCTCTGTGGAGTATTCCCTGTTTATAGCAAAGCTGCCCTTCTCCTTTGCCCTGAGACCTGGGCTACGCCAAGCCAGAGCAGAAGAATCTTATTTCCATTGAGGATTCAAACTGAATGGGATACAGAACAGTGATATAATGATTTCTTATCATATTCTTAGATGGCCAATTCATATCACCTCATGGAAGGCAGCCCCAGAAAATTTCATGCTGACAACGGAAACCTCAACAGCTAAGGAGCAAACAATTCTCACTAGAGAGTGATCCTGCAAGGCTCTGGACTTGCAGAAGGCATTCAGCATCCTGAGGGACAAAGTCCAGAAGGACCAGGGGTGGGGATAGAAATGGAGATGACTTAAGTAGGCAGCTCAGATTATAAACCTCCATGGTTATTGGTAGGCATGATAACCTAATAGATAAGGGCCAAATTGTAGAAGCACCCCATTGAATACCAGGAATAGCCTGTAAACACTAGCAATAAGAACTAACAAAGTGAAAAAATATATATTTGTATAAAAAAAGTTACATACCAAACTGGTGGGTGCTTGATTCTTGACTGATCTCTAATTTTGTGTTGATGATGGTGCAGGTCACCTCAGGGGTCACACATGGCACATTAATGGAGCTCTCTGCTGTGAACAGCTTCTGCTCATCCTCCTTTAGGGTTGTCTCAGCCTTTGAGGTTATGTTTTTCCCATTGTGATTCCTCCAGAGGACTTTGGGTTTTAAATACCATCCTCCTGATGTACATCTATATCTACATACATCCTCCTCCTGATCCATTTGCAGAGATGGTTTATCCCCTATTCCTGTAAGAAAGGGTTCCTCGTCACAATGAAAACATCTTCTAATGTAGAGAGATGAGAAAGAATATGTTCAGGAAGGACATATTGCTAAAAGATCTCAGCAACATGATATCTGAATATTTGTTCACTGCTTCAACACAAATCAGTTTCCCTTTTCTACCATATAGGAGTGTTTATGTGCTGGAGAATTATTTTAATAGTGATTTAATATAAACACATTGAGAAGAATACTGAGAACATTTTTTTTTGTTTGGGGTCTACCACAGACTTCTAGTGCTACATTGGGCAAATCACTTATCTCTCAGTTCTTTAGTTACTCTTCTGTAAAAGGAGAATTGTAATCCTTCCTTTCTTCCACCCATTGTATGTCTTGTCTTTTTTATTGTAAACCTTTTGTGGTAGGGACTGTGTCTTAGTTTATCTGTCTAGCACAAATAATAATAATAAATAATAATATAGACCCTTTGGGCAAAATTTTCAAAAGCACCTCAGTCCCACTTTCAAAGGTGATTTAGGCACTTTTGAGCCTAAGGGCAGGTCCTCACTTAAAACGCTGCATTGGCATAGCTACACTGATGCAGCTGGGTCGCTGTAGCACTTATGTGAAGACACTTCTACATTAATCAGCATAGTTAATACACACACCCACACACACTCCCAGAGGCAGTAGCACTGTCAATGGGAGAAGCTCTCCCATCAACTTAGCAATGTCTACACTGGAGGCTAGGGCAATATAACTACATCACTCAGGGTTGTGGATTTTTGACACCACTGAGTGACGTACTTGTACTGACATAGGTCTGTAGTGTAGACCTGGCCTAAATTTCCTGGGAAGATAATGGGACTTAGTCTCCAAAGTATCAAAGGGCTTCTCTGCATGGGGACACTCAGGAAAGTTAATCTGAATCACCTTTTAAAATGGATTAGTTAAACCACAATAAACCCATGTGGACATTTTTATTCAGAATTAAAAGGGCCATAATTTGATGTATCTTAATACACAAATCAAATTCATGCTATTTTAATTCTGAATAAGGATGTCTACACAAAAGGTTAATGAAATTTAACTAATCCATTTTAATTCAAACTTTAGTTAATTCCGATTAATTTTCCTGAGTGTCTCTGTAAACAACAACTAAGTAACTTTTAAAAATGGGACTCAATATCCTAAATCACTTTAGCACTATTAAAAACTTTATCTTCATGGAATAAAATGTATTTTTTAACCTGGCTGTGGAAAGAAAAACATCTGTTCTCTATTGAAAAACAATTGTTCCCATAACAACCCTCACAAAGTTCTTGAGGTCCCTTCCAATCCTACACTTCTCCCATTCTATGTTGTTATGGCTGAAAATTCTCCTTCTTCTTAGGATGCTAATAAACTCTGTTGTAAAATTAACAATGCTTCAAAAAGGCTTATGAAAAAGTAGTTTAAATTGCACTCTAACATCGCTTTAATTTTCCAACAATAGATTTAATAATACAGCTCCAAGAGTTGGCATTTTAAAGGAAAATAAAGGGGAGAGTGATTATTATTGGTCTCTCTTCTAACAGCAGACAGTCTAAAATCACTTCTGAAATCAGGAAACTGATCTCACACTGAGATACATTAGACCATGTAATACCTTCCTGATGGAAGAAGTAGGAACTCCATCATTTAGGAGTTTTTAAACAATATTAGCCAAAGCAATAGAAAATGTGCTATTGAGAATGGACAAGCCCGCACTGGCTCCTGAGGAGATAGAATAACAGAGTTTTGTTAAATCTGCTTTCTCCAATTCTAGGCTTTTCTTACCTATAACCAAGACTTCAATGATGATCTGTCTGTGAAACCAGTTGGCTGTGGCAGAACAAACGTATTTCCCTGCATTTTCCACCTGAACATTGTTCAGTTTCAGAGAAACATTTCCTTTCCCAAACTCCTTTCCTTTAAAAACTTCTACCTTTTTTTCATATGCCTTCCTGAGCCATTCTCGGCTGTTGTCTCCATTTGGAGACAAATAACTTGCTGGGCATTTGTCACCATGTAGATAAAAATTAAGCCAGGGGCTGCTTTCATCATAGTGGTACAAATAGATTGTCTTATCCTTCCCAGGTCCAACTTTCCTCCATTGCAGCTCCATGCTAGGGGGCAGATGTTTCGTAATCAGTCGGCAGGGAAGAATGGCATTTTCTCCAGTTGCAGCAGTAATTATGTGATGTTCTGCCTCCACATGAAAGAAACCTGAAAAATGTTTGGGGGGTTATATTTGCACCAGCAGCACATAATGACTCATATTAATGGGAGCCCAACTCAGAGAAACTGTCTAAGAGAGAGTGAAAAAGAGGACAGTCCTGATTCTCCTCTTATTTAGGCTGTTTTTACAATAGTGTCAATCCATTATCTTCAGGGGAGTTACTCCTCATATACACACAGGTAAGTGAAAAGAAAATCAGGGCTATACTATCTTTTACATCTATGGTGATCTCAAGAACAGTATTTGAAAAGAACTGCTGAGTTGTATAGTTCTTCAAATTCACTGTGCTGCACCAAGGGCATGTCTACACAGTGGGATAACGTGCACTATGGGAGTTCACCAATGTATTGTGCATTAATTGTTCTGTGTCGATCTTACTGATGCATACTAAAAATTCCCTAGTGTGCTTTATTGTATTATTGTTTCAAATAATAATACGGTAAAGCACACTAGGGAATCTTTAGTGAATGCCATCTGGGGATCTACACAGACTAATTAATGTGAAACCTGTTAATGCACTTTAGAAATCATAGAACCATAAAATCATAGAGTTGGAAGGGATCTCAGGAGGTCATCTAGTACAACCCCCTGCTCACAACCCCTTAATGTGTGTTGGTGCTCCATGTGGACAAGCCTTGAGCAGTCTAGTGGGCCACAATGCAGGTAAGTTTAGACCTATTTTGTAAGTAAGAGCAGGAATATTTGCTTAGACAGTACTACATATCTTACCTGAAATTGCAATAACTTTTTTGTGGTGTCTCTTCAGCAATGGGTTTATTATAGTACATGAGATAGTGTCAGAAGCAATATCTGCTACCTTGAGTGTACTATGGATTTGATACAGCTCTTTCCCATCTTTTTGGATTCTTGTTTCAGCCACAGCAGTTATTTTTTGTCCTGTGCTGTCTGTCCAGCGTACTTCAGGTTGTGGGTACCACCCTTGGGATATACACCTCAGCGTGGTTGAATTATTCTGCTGATGTTCTATAGTTAGGCGAGGTGCAGATCCTAAACCTAGAGTGAAAACCAATTTCAGAAAGTGCTAAACAGGCACCAGTGTGCTAAAGAACTAGCTAACACACCAAGCACCAAACAAAGAGTGCTAATGACAAATGATCACCATTATCATTACAGTCTCCGTGTCCTATTGAATCTACGCTGAATTATAATCTTGCATTTCCAAGTATCTTAAATTTATATATAGATAGAGAATTCCACCTCAGGACATCACCAAACACTTCACAAGCTGATCCCAAACTGTATGCTGACATGACTTCATCGTACATATGTGACGGCTTCACTTTTGGGCTGGCAGCAGATCGGTCAGGAAACAGTATTTTCAGAAAAGGGGAGCTCCACCTGTGTGGTCCTCAAATTATGGGCGCATTCAGGGGTCCCTATAGGGACCAATGTAAGTCAGAGCAGCCTTAGGGCTATTCTAATTTATACTTTGCTTCCCAGGGTCCACTGTGAACCCTGGGAAGCAGAGCATAACCAAAGCACAGTGTGTTTCAGTCATAGGTATTATTTACCGTATTATTGTTTGAAACAGTAATACCAGCACTTAGTCTAATCCCTCTCTCCCCACAAGCCTGACATGCCCCTTACACAATTCTGGGAAAAGGACCAGTACAGAGTCCTTACATCATCTCAACACTGGCCAAGGAGACCCATCTCTGTACAAAGGGTAATGTCAGTGGCTCATTTCTTTGTAAAGGGGCCTTAGTGTAACTGTGAATCAGGCACAGTGTGTACAAACCACAGCTTGACAGTGACCTCACAATCCCACAGGAGGTTGTAATATACTGGCTGGGTGCGTATGTGTGTGTGATGGGAGGTAATGGCCCAGGTTTGCCCTTGTGCTTTACTCATTTTATTACTGTTTTGCCAGAGCAACATGCGCAATGCAGGTGGATGAGGATTGTACATGCCACCAGCAAAAAGCCAGAGGAAAATGTACATGATGTATGCATGTTGCGTGCATACACTGTGTATAATTTGCATATACTATGTGTGATGGACACCAAACTGTGGAAGCCTTTCTGACTCCCAGTTCTTCACTTCTCCCTGCTTCCTTCCTAGACCCTCACTTCCTCTGCCCATAAGTGGGTGCTCATCTACAACAGAGGCAGTTTCTCCTTCCCCTGACAGGTGCTGAGCCCTCCCTGTTGGGAAGAAAGGATTAAATGGAAATACAGCTGGACACACACAGCGCAATGCAATGCAGAATCAGCACCACTGTGATCAGTGCAGCATTATTCACTGCCTGCAACATTTCTGTATGAACAGCTCCATGTTTACCTGGAACAGTCACCTTTGTGATAGCTTCTTGATAGAGACCATCACCTGTCACCGCACACACATACTGCCCATTGTCTTCTACTCGCACTGGAGAGAGTTTCACCGTAAGGCTTCCATTTGCATAACGTCCTTTGGATGCATCTCTCCTGTGTTGGGCCCCAGCCCTGCCCAACTCAGTCCCGTTTTCTGTGCTATTGTAAGAATATAACGTCATATTTTTGCTCCTTTCCATTTTATACCAATGCATTTGAACATTAGCAGGAATCTGGCCTTTGAGTTGGCAGGATAATATCACATCTTGTCCAACAAAGGCAATTGGAGGATCAGCATGTACAGTGACAGTAAATTCATCTGCAAGAAAGAAAATAAATCATGATCACTGATTTTCATTAAAAGTTTGACATTAGTATAGAATGAACAAAAGAAAAACTAGACAATTACTGAGATACAACAGTGGCGGTTATATTTCCTGTTAGAAACTCACCCCGCTTAACCTAGTTCCACACCTTCAGAATGGAGTATTTCAGGTCTTCACTGAGAGCTCAGCTATGAACAGATTTGAATAAGATTTGAACCTGTCAGGGGAAGGTGCAGGATGCATAGACCCAGGAAGCACAGGGGCCCTGTACCATCAGCAGGGGGAGGTGGACAGCAGAGCTAGGGTTAGCCTGTACAGAATTCGATTTTTTTTAAAAATAATTTTGATGGATAATATCAATGTTTATTTTTAATAATTTTTCTATTTTTATCTATTGACATTTTCAGAGTTTTGCAGAATTATGCATTTTCAGCATTTTTTTATTTGTATCAATTTAAATTTTCACAGTGGCAGGAAATTATGGAGGGGACACAATGGGGGGGGGGGGTCAAACAATTATGTAATGACAGTAGATTCTGGGATTCAAAAAGTTAAAGCTTATAACCATTAAAACACAAACTGCCAACAGCATATGTCAAAATTTTAGCCTTAAATCAAACTAATAAATTCTCAATCCTTGTTTTTTTTACTTTGCATCTCTGAGTATTTCAGTCATCACTGATGGAAATACTTTTTCCTTAGTTTGTGTGCGTACAGTGAAAATGACATTTATTGACATTTACCAATAAAAATGTAATCCTTCCAAGCCTGTTTATGGACCTACTTTCTGCTCAACCCTTTTGGGTAGTTTGTGCAGGAAAAACAATTGTACCTGGCCATTGCATGAAGTTTGTGCGTGTATATATGTGTGTGTGTGTGTGTGTGTGTAACAATCTTTCTTTTCCTTTGGAATACTAACAATCATTCTGTTATTTTAGGCTTCTCCTAACAATACCCCCTGATAGGGTTAATGTCCCATCTAAGCAGCAGCGTCACTGTGCTTTCATCCTGAAACATGGCTCCCTGAATTTTCAATAGGTTGAGAAGAGTGACTAATGAAAATATTAGCATTGTGTTCAGACAGGAAGCTTGTATGGTTAATACTTAATGAAGCAGGGTCACTGAGACGTTACTCACACTTGAGATCATGTAAAAACAATCAAAAAGGTAGACAGGTTCCAGAACACAATGATGTGATTCCCAGTTCAATTCCATTAGAGCTCCCACATTTTGTTTAGGTTTCCGTCTTCAGATTGCATCATGGTTTCCTTACACAGGATTTAGACAGGCAGCAATGGATGTGTATATATTTATTTCCTGATCAGTAGTTAGGAAAAGTGGTATTCTTACCTGAAAACCAGGTCCCGATGATATAACCAATTAGACGGATGATGAATAAGACAGCTGATCTGATCCAGGCGATCATTGTGAAGTGATTTCAATATCATACATCCAACTTTTTGCCAATAGAAATTGAAAACACCACAAACTGTGACATGAGGTATACATACAACTGGAGTTGGTCAGGAACTCTCCTGAGATGTGGCTGCATCAGAAAATGCTGATTTGTCAAAACCAAAACCTTTCATGGAAATAGCATGCCTGGTTGGTTTCAAGGGAGTCAGGGCTTCCAGGGTCCATAGCTCTGCGGTGGCACTGCTATGCAGATGGCCCAGGGCTCTCAGGATTTGTAGGTTACGCGTTCCACATCAGAGAACTCCTCAAACTTTGGGGTGTGCCCAGGGAGTCTCCAGGAGTTGGAGGCACAATTATCTTTTCTGGAAGTAGATTGAAGGAAAACAAGATAATTCATCGCATATTTAGTTAACCCTGGACACCCTCACCTGCTAGCGGATGCATGGATCAAAAGAAGCCCATGCTGTGTGTGATGTAAACTCAGCACCATTCAATGACTCTGTTCTGTGCTATGTGAAATGTGCTGATTTTCCCAGCCAAGTTTTTAATAGATGTCCCATAAAAATAAATAAAAAAGCAAATTAGAGCTAATCTGCTCCCTTGTGCTCCCTTGTATAGACACGATATGACATTCCCCAGAGTGGTCACTCTAGAGCAGCGTTTCTCAATTAAATTTCCCCGCGGAACCCTTTAGGCTCCACGGGGAAACAATACCCTCCGCTGAAAAATCCGGGACATCTTCCCTTTTTCGGCGGCGCAGAGAACACCTGCTCTCGGCGGCGCAGAGAACAGCTGCTCTCGGCGGCGCGGAGAACAGCTACTCTCAGCGGAGCAATGTCACTTTCGCGCAGAACCCTAACAGTGTTCCCGCGGAACTCTGGGGTTCCGTGGAACACCAATTGAGAAACACTGCTCTAGAGGTATGTCTACACTGCCAGGGCTGTACCAGGGCTGCATGGATCAATCCAGCAGGATTGACTGAGGAGACAATGGAGACCTGCTCAACCAATCCTAGAAGGGCTCTTCGTTCGACAAAATATACCCACCCCTCTGAAAAGAATAAGGTTGCATCGACCAAAGGATGTTTCCCGTTGAAGCAGTGCAGTGGAGACACCGCGGTAAGGGAACGTTAGTAAGTCAATGGGAAGTACACAAGCTACAATATGTATCCTGAGTATCTCCAGTTGACGACCACCAACAGTGTTGACGAGACCTACATCAAGGTTGGGAAATTTGTGTTTCTTCTTTTACTATTTCTGCACATATATCATAAAGGAATTTAGTCTCTACTGATCTCAAATGAGGCCTCTTTATGAACACAAAAATCATTTCAAAGAAAAAATTCAATTTCAAACTCACCTTATGTTGTCCTGTAAATTTGCAGTGTTTCTTTTGCCAGAAATGCTGATTCAATTGCTACTCACATGACAATCATCCACCTCATATAAGACCCTATTTAAAGTGATAGTATAGTAGAAGTAAGTACTGAAAGTCCCCATGAGTGAGCCTTGAAGAATAAGGCCATTTAGTGACAATTTCTGTACAGCTACTGCAGTGTTTTTCGTCCCAAAGGACTTTACAAACACGGCAAGCACAAATATAATGTACTTCCGTGTACAAAGTACAAAGTACAATGCTGTTAGAACAGGAATTAACATTCCATTCACCTGAGACTAAAAGATGAATTTATGCAAACAAGCATTGGTTAACAAAATTGTAATTTGTCCATAACACCAGGATTAATACATTGAGCATTACAAGAACACATCACAATATATATCGCATCACATCCAGTAGGGTGTTACCTCCTTCATACTGTGATATAGTAGCAAATTGTGTTATCAGAGTGGGTGCAATCAGTCTTCCTATTTCCAATTACTCAAAATAAGCAAGGCTGTTTTAGACAGTGATCACAAAATTTACGTTAATGAAAAGTATAATTGATGTGGAAACTCCATTTAAATTATAATCCCCACATATTGAAGTATAACCGCTCCATATTAAAGGTGGCAACCAGGATCTCTTTAAAGGTGGATTTGGAATGTTTCTCTTTCACCTTGCAAATTAAAAACAAAGAAACTTCTCGTGTTTCGAATCTTTCGATGTCAGACTTATTGTAAACCAGGATCTGTTCTGAACAGGTTCAGTCACTGAGCTTCTGTTTAAGATTAAAAACAACGAGAGTCCTGTTGCACTTTAAAGACTAGCAAATTCAGTTATGCAATAAAATCACATTACACCTTAGTATTTGAAAGAGTGGATGATTTTAGTGTTGGATCACTAGCCCCTCCCTCCCTCCCTCCCCATTGATGGGCAGATATGGCAGCTCCTTCCACAGGGCTGGGCTGAGACACCAGCCTCTCTCCCCCATCGCCACCAGGAGTGGACTGAGCCACCAGCCCCTCCCCCAAGTCTGGGCTGAGGCACCAGCCCCTCCCCCAACCAACTGCCATTTCCCAACTGCCATGGAACTACTCATCCCCATGCATCTTTTGGGTCAGTTCCGCCCATCACTCCGGTCCTGGTCCCACAGGCTGCAGAGGCCAGTTTGTACCCAGCAGTTCCTACCCAGATTCTGCCCCCACACACCCCATGCAGATCCCCAACACTATGCAGATACCCCCTCACATCCGCAACAATGTGGGAAGCATCCAGAGCTGCTGCCCCCCATAGGGATCCCAGCCCAGAGCCAGATGCACTCTGGTCCTGTCTCTCAGGACAACACTAGCCAGGGAGAGATGGACACAGGCCAGGGCAGAAACTGCACTGTGGGAATAGCAGGAGCAGGAGTTGATTTTTGTGGGTGGGGGGGCAATGAGTGATTTTGGGGAGGAGCAACAAGTGCTTTTTGGGGGTGGGAGGGGCAATGAGTGATTTTGGGGTGGTGGTAAGAGGCAATAATTGATTTGGGGGAAGGAGCAATAAGTGATTTCTGAGGACAGGGTAGGGGACTGTAACTGTCTCACGGGGAAAGACCACGTGTGTGTGTTAGGCACCTGTAACATACAACTAATGGAGGGAAGGACGCGCCTCAGATTGAGATTCCTATAAGCCAGTGCACTAGGTGGCTCCATATTTAAATGAGCCAGTAAGAGATGCCCAGGTCAACAATGTGTGCTAAGCCCTCTCTCAGAGACAAGCGCCTAAATACAGAGTTGGTTTATGGTCGGGATTTATTGGTGACTCATGGGGATAAATTTTAGACAGTAGCTTTCCCCTTTTTATGCTTAAAAATCTTGTATGTTGTGAAAGCTATTTGTTTTTTTAAAATCCCCATGATCTAATGAGGGATGATAATATATTTTTGTTTTGTTTCATTTCAGATTGAAAACTTACATTTCTTAAAAACCAGAACATTTTTTAAAAATCAAACATTTCCATTTTTCTATCCTTCCCTTTCTCTTTCTTTTCTTTTCTCTTTTTTTTTTTTTTTTTTTGGCACTGAATGCAATAAATTGACTGAAAGATACCTAGGATTTGTTTGCTTGTTTGTTTTTTCCCATTTTGTTTTCTTTTTCCTGCACTTTATAACTTTGCAAAACTTCTCTAATTTTGGAAAAATTACAGAGAACAAAAAGGAAAGAAATGAAACAATGTAAAAAGGGAGAAAACAGACAAAGAGCGAGGAAAAAACAGAACTCAAAAAAGGAAAAAACAAAAACTGGATTTTGTGGTTCCTGAAACCCCAAATTGACACAAAATTTTCTATTCAAATTAAAAAACTCATTTAATCTCATTCTAAATTTTTTCCATGAAAAACATAAACATTTCAAATGAAATTTATTTGTGCAAAATTTCTCACAGAAAAAAAAATTGGGGATTTTGACAACCTCTGATTGTCAGTCTCTTTTAAAGCTTTCTTATATACACTTTAAAATCCAACAGACGCCCGGTAACTGGTGGGGTTTTCTGTTTGTTTGTTTTCACAATTCCTTCCCCTTTAAAGCTCCAAAGACACCTGCCAACTACCAGCAGAGCAATGGGCAAAGGGCAAAGGGCAAATGTATGAACAAATACTCAGAAAACATGGGAGGGGACTGAAGGTAAATGAAAGAAAAATGCTGTGAGCTTCCGTGTGTGTGCAGATTGCACCATCCCATCCAGGTAGGAATTTGGTTCCCCAGAATCCACAGATCACCTAGGTCTGTACACTGGTGTATGTAACTACACAAAGTGCAGGGCAATGATGAATTGCCTCAATGCACAATCTCCCCCATAAGGATGAGACTGAGTGATCCCTCAGAGGTAGTTAAGCCTGGGCTCTGCATCCATGGAAATGTCCCACAGATCTCACATTCTTGCCTCAGGGCTTCCAGTGTCCTTATTCCCCTCATCTCAGGGAGAGTTATGCCACCCTCACGGCTGGCTGGTAGGAGAGCCTGGGGCCTACCTCTCCACTGGGGCTACAACCCAGGGTTCTACAAGTGGCAGTGAGATCAAGGAGTGCTCAGAGTCTGCCTCCCTGGACCACTTCTTACCACTTACTTTCCCAGTCCACGGTGCAGTCAAAGTGTCACAAACAATCCAGCAGAAGGTGGAATTAAGGGTTCCCTAACCTTTAAGAACAAGCTAGTCACTCCTCTGGAGCCTCATGTAACTGCTCTTTTCATCTTCCTCCCTCTCAGCAGGGCCTCCCGCTATACCCTTACTCAAAAGTTCACGGGATAAGTTTGTCCTCCTATTCTGTCTGCTGCCCCCCACTTCCATCCCACATCTGGCTCTCTTTTCAAACGCTTCCTCCAGCTGCAGCTGGCTCTGCTGGTGCAGTGGAGTGAGGCCACCTTGGCCCAGAACTGCTTCTTAACCCTTCTGTCCCAGTGTAGGGTTTATATACCCCATCCCACTCCCCTTCAGTGGCATGGGATGGGAGGGCATGCTGGAATTTTGATGGTTATTAACTCCTACCAGAATGTCTAGTCAAAATTTCATGAATTTGCCAGAAGCACAATGGTACTCAAAATGTCTATCTCCCAGCTGCACACCCTGCAGGCTGACACCCTACTATATGTACATCTGCAAATTCATAGATTTCATGGCCAGAAGGGACTATTGAGATCATGTAGTCTGAGATGCATAACAGGACAGAGAACCTCTCCCAGCAATTTCTCAGTCAATCGATAGCATCTCTTTGAGAAAGACATCCAGATTTATTTTAGTGATGAAAACTTCACCACATACATAGGCAATTTATTCCAATTGTTAACTACCCTCATTGATAAAATGTGCACCATATTTCTATTCTAAATTTGTCCAGTTTCAGATTCCAGGCAGTAGATCTCATGATTTTTTATCCTAAATTCAAGAGCCCTTCTACTATCAGAAATCTTTTCCTCCTGTAGGCACTTGAAAACCTCTTCTCCGCTATCGCCCTCTATGCCACTCATCAAGGGGGATGCTATGTTGAAAAGACATTTTTATACAATAACAATTACTGCAGCTAATATAGACAGTAATATCTTGCTTATTAAGTGGGGTCTTATGCAAGAAGAACCAGTGTTCTGTTCTGTAACAGCCGGCCATTTGATTTCCAGAAAGAGTTTAACATGTTCATTTTGAGCTGGATTTGTTTTCAGGCTCATGCCTCAGCAACAGAACTAGCATCTGAATTTTGATTGCAAATCTTTGTTGCCATGAAACAACAAGAGCCCAAGTTGACTTTCAGAGCTCATGCTGCTCATGTTGAGTTTGCAGACCTGCTGATTACTTGTAGACTGAACACATTTTCTGTAGAGTCAATGAGAGACACTAAACAAGGACTCTGACAATTTGTACAGCCATTTCTCAGAGTTTGAACCTTTATTTCATACAAAGACTTTATAATAGGACTTGACAATCAATAAGGGTTGCAGAATAATATCTTTGCCTTAAAATCTATTATGGGGAGGAGGCTGTGTAGGTAGAGTAGGCCATATATTGTTGGACATACTTTTTAGCTGACCATTTAATGCCCAATGTTGCAAGATACTGTGATTCTTGATTCCCACCAATTATACAGCAGAATGACTCTTGTTTAGATTTTGCTCATCTTTTATTATGTTCAGGAGGGTCAGCAACAGGGCTACATGACAAACTTTCCTATTTCTTAGCAGTGTAACTGAAAGTGGGAAATATTTCAAGCAAGTATAATAAAGCCATATAGATTTTGTATAAAATCCCATTATGACTAAGACATCCTGATGGACATCATATTTATTACCCTAATTAACCAGCTGTCCAGAATAACAATGGGCCATTTAGGAAAATAACTGTCAGAAATGAACTAATATGAAATGAAACACTCATTCATTTTGAAATTCTTTTTTTAAATATTTATTTTAGCCATTTATTTTTTAAAAGAAAAACGTCAAATTTCACACCATAAAAAACAACTATTACTTTTCCGCACTGGGTGAATGTATCCTCTTCGAGCAGAAATTTTGATTCTTGTGTCTCTAGTAAGCAGTATATCTTCCTATATAGGGTGCACAAGTTCCCTGGGACAACTTCTAAGACAGCAACCAGCCCTCTTAAAACTCACTCCAATGAAATGGACTAATCTGTCTCAGCTATATTTAAATCTGATTCTCCCTAGTATTTCCTTTTAACACACTTGGTTAGGAAAGGATTAGTATGGATCAGATCTGGTAAGGATCAGATGGAAGTCTTCTTTATTTTAGGGCGCAAAAAGCAGAGAACAATCATTCAAGTTAGGATTTTCAAATGGAAATATGGCACCTAATTCAATGTGATTTGAGTGCCAATCTCCCTTAGGTCCCTTTGGAAATCCCAGCCTGAAATATTGCTCCCCAAACGCAAATGCAGTTCTAGATCCTGAGCTCTATTTTGCTGCTAAATAACAAAGGGAGGGAGATCAGGGACTCTCTTTTGCCACCAAAGTCTAGATTGTGCAGTGTGCATGTCCCCTGTAGCCAGGAGAAATGCTGGGCTACAAAAATCCAGAGGGAATGCTTTTTTAAATCAGAAATTAAGTTTTTGAAAAAAACAAAACATTTCATGGAAAATGTCTGCTTTCCTAGAAAATTTCTGATTTTTCACCAATTGCTGAAAATGTGGAAACTGAACATTTTCATCCAAACTCCCAAGATTTCCCAGTTTGCGGCTGAGAATGTTCAGCTTTCAGCAGCTTTTGGCTGGAATATTTCTTTTTCAGAATGTTGATGTTTTTTGTCCAAAAGTCAAAAAAAATTGCTAAAAATTCACCAGAAATGACATATTTTTCATTTTCACAGAAACTTTCTGCTGAAGGGAAATAACAAATCTAACTAGCTGGGAGCCATTCTGCTTCAGGGTGGCAGATTGTGTCCTAGGTCTCCGTGGTACTCGGGGTAGAGTACACCAAACTACACTTCTACAAGGGGTGCAATCTATTACCCTCTGAACACTGGTCAGCTGGTTTATTATAAAGGGCCAGAATCATTGCAGGGGTAGACCCACCACTGTGAAGACAGTGCTCAGCAAATTATGTGCAGCAAATGTATTTGTATCTTTTTCTATTGGTGAATTATCTGTGAGCATTTCTCACTCTTCTCAAATGTATTCACTATTCAGAATTATTTTCCAAATAATTGCAACAAAACAATTCTTGGCTGGTGGACTGTGAGCTATTCAGTGTAATTGACATCTGATATTTGAGCTGTGCTGGCTAGAATCATTTGGACGGATAAGTATTCTGTCTTGATTGGGGCTCCTATTCAATAAACCTCGCCTATTCTGCAAAGCACTAAGGTCCACTAAAGTCAAAGGAACTTAAGTATATTCTTAAACTTTGCTGAAGAGGGATGACCTTTGCTGCATTGTGCCCTAGATGATCATATCACTTGGCATCAGATTTCTGCTGTGAATACTTGCATTTACTCATTCAAAATTTGCTTTCCACAAATATTCTGTCATCTTTGCTTAGGGGCTGTCTACACTACAAACTTAAGTCGACCTATATTAGGTCAATTTACAGCCACCGCGGGAATTACTGTGGTGACTGATGGCCATACTACACTCCTTCTGTCAGTGGCACAAGTCCTCAACAGAGATGCTTCCACTGACTGAAGAAGGGCAGTGGGTGGGGCTAAGAGCCAGAGCTCTCAGCTCCATGCAGCCCCCTGACAGGAACCCAGCTGCCCTCCCACACCAACTCTTGCCTTCCTGCTACCAGCCAAGAGCCAGGGAGATAGCCAGGGAGTTAGCCACCCAGGGCTTCTTGCTTCCATGAGCCCAACTGGGAGTGGGGAGCCGAGGCAAGACAGCCAACAGCCCTAATGCAGTGTCTTCACAGACACTGTGTCACCCTAACTACACCAACATAAGCCATATGCCTCTTGTGAAGGTGGCATTATTATGTCAGTGTAGTAGGGCACTTACATCAGCGGGACAAGAGTGTAGTGTGTACACTGACATAATTAGGTCACTGACAGAATTAAACTACCATACGTTGACCTAACTGTGTAGTGTAGACCACAACTTATAGTTTGTAATTTCACTAACATTCCTGATAGTAAATTAATTCACTAGATACCTGATGAAAGTGAATATAAAATGGACAAAACACAGCCTCACTTTATTCATTTTTTATTCAAGTCTATATTCACTGAAAAATTATTGGTCCATTTGACAAGCCCCAGTTTTTACTCAGTTCACTTCAATGGGAGTTTGCTTGGGTCAGGACCTCCAGGTTTATGAATTATCTGTTTTGGCCTTTGGGCCTCCTTCAAAGAGGTGAATATTATACTATTTTCCTCCATCTCTCTCTTTCTCTCAGATTCTATATTAATAAATCAAAACCTTCCCCTTCTTCTATATTTGTTCAGATATCCTGATTTCCCCTTGTCTCCTCAGTCCTCAGATGAAGTACATTTAAAAATCCCATAATGGTAAGATCCAATGCTTGATTTCAGAGAGCGGTTAAGGGGCTGGAGACACTGACTGGGCGGATTCTTAGGTATTGCTTGTCACAGCCAGGATTGAAGAATGGGTACAGTTTCCCCTTAAACTCTTGGTTGATGGATCCAACAGGACACATTAGCTCTACATTATAGAATGAGATCATTCCCTCTTCCCAATCCAGAAAAACGCTAACCACTGGGCATTTTTTATCCTCACAGGCAATTGTGTCACTTTTCCCATTACAATGATATTGACCCTCAGACAGCCGCAAACTCCAGTATCCCTCCTCGGGAGATTTCTCCATCTTCTCTTTTTTCAGTTTCCCCTTGCATCTTGAGTCAGCACTCCCAGCTCCCACTCTGGTTTCTACCCCTCATCCACCTCCCAGTATTGTTTCTTTTCTGAAAATCCTTCATTTGCCACTGCAATCAAATATTGGCAGGGTTTCGTTTCTATCGTGGAAACTACTCTATTTTTATCTTTGAGTGAGAGTTTGGGATGTTTACAGTCAGAATCCAGAGTGATGTTAACTGAAGGGAAGAATAAAAATATTCATTTTATCAGTAACCAGAAACTCATTAACTGTCACTGAAATAAACAAACACGCTAATATCAAAGCAGGTGAACGAAAGGAAAGGTACAGTAAAGAGAGAAACAAAATATTAAATATCTCAGAAACGTGCACTACAAATGCCCAGAACAAGAGTGGGAAAATTAATATATGTTATAGCAAGGACACATGCAGCCAGGTTCAGTTATAGCTTGAATTAACGCCCCTGGGCCAAATCATCTTGCATAGTAAAAACCATGGGAGCAGAGTTTGTGTGAGGGAATCTCTGATCTCACATTTCCTTCCCTATTACAGTATGTACGGGCCATGTCCATACTACAATCCAACTCTCAGGTAGAAGCACAAATATCATGTGTAATGGCCTGGTATTTTCGTAGATTTTAGCTGGTAAACTTCATTCTCCTTTCAGAAGCCTCTCCCATTCCTGCCAAGCCTGCCACATTCCTAATTCCCATGGAAATCAAAAGGAGTTTCCCTGCTCCAGATCTGCAGGATTGGGGCCCAATGGTCAGATCTGGCTGCAAATGTGGGTTGTTGATGAACGTACAAAGCCAGGTTTTCAAAGGTATTTGGGGGCTAGATTCACAAAAGGGTTTAGGCACCTAACTACCATTTTAGGTACCTAACTATCAGAATCAGGCCCCACTGGGAGAAACAAAACCCCCGCTCTGCTGCCCCCAAATGGCCAGGCACATCCATAGAAAAGACAGATCTAAATATAGATTCTGGCCTCATTTTTATGGATACCAGTGAATTAATTTGTTTTGCAGTGGGACCAAAGATTTCATTTAGAGTTCCCTATCTGGATATTACTGTATTAGATATTGAGCTAATTATGTTTCATAAAGATTTTAAATAAAAGACATAAAAAATTTCTAGGGGGATCTTCATCCATTGGAAAATATCTGCTCATCGAACTCTGTACTTTCTGTAAGAATGCGTCAATTTTGATGAAATTTTGTTTTTGGGGGAAAAAAATCTTAAAAAGCACTTTCTGTTTCAAAATTGTTACAATGGACATTTTTGATTTTCCATTTCAAAATCTATTTTATTTTATAATGTATATTTTAATATGAATAAAAACTTTGAAAAGTCCAAATGACAATGAAATATTTTCTCAAAATGATAGGCTTCAACTAACCCAAAACTATTTAAAAAAAAAATTCATTTCACAGGAGATTTTTAAATGTGACCCAACAATTTCAGGACAAAACCAAATCTCTAAATGTTATTTGATTGAAAATGAAAATTTGGCTTCCTGCACAGCTCTAGCTGTAAGGTGTGAGAGAGATGGCAATTTTCTGAAATATCCTTGAAAAACCTTATTGCATTAAGTTTAAGTATCTTGGAATCCATTGTATTAAATGAAAAGATTATGTATTATTCTGGTGGGATGACATGCACCCTCTAGAGGAGAGAGATGTGATGTGAATCCTGGGAAGTAGTATGAATTTCAGAGGGCTGTATTGAACAATGAGTCAGACAAGAATGGACTTTAATAGACTTGGGGAGTCTTTAGGGGGAGGTGAATACAAATTTCCCATCTCCGGTTGTGCTAAACTCCAGCCTTTTGAAGCTACAACCTGAACCAGGCCCATTGTCTGCTGATTCCTTGTTCCCAGAGATTCAGGATCAAAGATCCAAGCTGTTATAAGGGAAAGGCTAACCTATTCGTAGACGTGCTAGTTCTGAGCTAAGGTTGTTATGAACTTGTAACTACAGGAAAACTCCCATGTGCATTTTGAAGGACTGGTCACCTGCCAGAGTCTGAGGCTGAAGTTGGGGTGGCCTCTAGGAAGCTTATTAGCCTGTTTGTAGGTTCTTTGATTGTTTTAATATGTTTTCTCTTCAATGCTTTCACCTTAAGAATAAATGTATTTGCTTAGAAAGAGCTGTGTGGTAACTTGCTACTGCAGGCAATTACAGCTGTTCATAGCCTCTAAGGAGAAAGCAAAGCACAGATGCTGGCCTATTAAGGCTATCTGGCCTGCTGGGAATAATACAGTGTAGGCAGGGAACTGTGCAGCCTACAAAACCTCTGGTCAGAAGGGAAAGAGACATGGGTCTGCCCAAGCAAGGTGATGACTGAGAAGCTGGAAGCCTTGAGCGGGTGTCCTCGAGGGACAAAGGAGGGGATATACAAGTGCAGTTGCCCATAACTGTGACATAAGGTACCTGGAGTTTTTAGACAGGGGCTTTTGAGAAAATGAATAAAATAAATTAGCAATGTTAATATGAGCTGTGCCCTCATACTAAGAGAAAAACAGGTGTGTATTAAAGGAATGGAGAACATTTGAAAAGATTCTACAGGAAAATGGATTTAGCCATGTAACTTCCCTCTAAGTTAACAGGAACCAAAACATGAAGGGCCCTATCCTACTGATATTACTTACCTGATCCCATGGATACCAATAGAATTACTCACATGTATAAGTATCACTGGACCCTAAAAACCTTCACAATGGCAATTCATAGTCACTCATGATGACAACTAAGAGTTAATGGACTAGGAAAAGACAGTGGGAATGGCTATAACCCAGTAGTTAGGATCTAGAAGACCCCAGTTAAAGTCCCCCATCCAGCTATTATTTATAAAAAGGGAAACAGCTTCAACAGGAGAGACTGAAAGTACAACAGGCCAAAATATCCTATAGCCCAGCAGGTCTGATGTTTTCCTATAACATGGAGGACCCAAGCACACATCCATTCTCTTC
Organism: Emydura macquarii macquarii; assembly: GCF_026122565.2. NCBI lineage: Eukaryota > Metazoa > Chordata > Testudines > Chelidae > Emydura > Emydura macquarii. The sequence continues at coordinate 94,628 of NW_027131710.1, forward strand.
AGCAAGCAAAGGGGGAAATTGAACCTAGGTGTCTTACATCCCAGCTGAGTGCCCTAACTGCAAGCCTACTAAAGTGGCACCAGGACCTCCTCTCCTTCAGCTGTTTTGTGAATCTAGTCCTCCTTTCCTTTGCTTTTGTCAAGATGCCTGAAAACCTAAACAAAATTTTTCTGGCTGAAATGAAACATTTCAACATTTCAGCGCAGTTGAAATTTTTCAGCTAACTCAAAACAAATTCACAAATAGCTTTTGTTGACTGCATTTTTCAACTAATAAACTATTAGTCCTAAAAATCTCACTCAGCTACAGTCACCAATTCTTTCATCAACAAATATTTTCCCAGATCCCAGTCAAGTTACTCTTCAGAGCTTTTGAGCAAACATTTTTAATTTCTCCTTTCAGAACTCACGGCATCAAAAAACATTTAAACAAAATATTAAACTTCTGGGAGGAAATAACCTATGTATAATTCCAGATACAAGACAGCTTACCTGCATTGCTACGAGCCCTCCTGAATTCTACAACAACAAAACATTCAGAATTTCAGATATAGCATATAGTTTATTTACATTCAAATAATACAGGCTGTGTAATATTAAACATGGCCTTTCAACTCACCCAGCTCAGCCATGGCTTTTTCTAAAATGGAAAAAAATTGTTATATCATTTTTGTGCGTTATTCCCTTGTTCATTTAGTTTCGTAGGAAATCTTCACTCTCTAAATGGCATCACTCAGGTAAAACAGACTCAGGTGAGTAAGGGTCAAGTTCTAAGGCCCAAACCTGCACAAATTTACATCCATGCTTAATTTTAGACACGATGAGTCATTCCATTGTGTTAAAAGGAATGACTCACGATGTGTATAAATTTAAGCATGTGTCCAACTCTTTGCAGGATTGGGTCTAAATATTTATCTTTTTGACATACTAGTGTAGGAATAAAATTATAATTGTAACCCTGTAGCTTAATTCATAGCTTTAATTCATACCCTTATTTGTGTCAACCTCTATATAGTTATTATTGAAATCATGTAACATTTGAACTTCTCTCAGTCATACTCCATATTGTGAATGTAAAACCTCATTTTGACCTATGTACTCCATCTTGTGTAAAAACCCCATTTTGACCCTATGTACTCCATCTTGTGTCAAACCCTTTCTAAACCTTTAGTTGAATAAGATAGTTATCTGAACAAGGTATGAATGGAGGGTGTATGTGTGTGTGAGTCAGACCCAAACTGCCAGCTTGTCTTGATGAAGTTGTCCTGATGAAGTGTGAAGTCCATCCTAGGCTGAAGAGTGTGAACATAGCCCCAAAAAGCAAAGAAGGATCCACCCCAGAAAAACTTAATCAAACTTAATCAAAGACATCAAAGAACAAGCTGAAAGTCACGTCTGCTATTGTACCAGCAATCAAGGATCACAGAGAAGCGACGTGACACAGCAGAACTGAAAAACCTATAAAAGACTGGGTGAGATTTCAAGGCTTTGGGGGAAAACAGCGTTCTACATATCATCTAAAGAAGAGCGTCGGTGCGCGCCCGACAAGGACCCTGCTCTCCTCGTGCCCAGCTTCCCTGGCCAGGTAGCTGCCACGAGCCACGAACTCCAGCAACGGACCCTAGCTACGATCTCAAGCCACAATCAGGACTGGTAGCTATATATAACTATAGAACGCTTTCTGGTATGTTTGGGCGCGTGTATGTATGTGTGTGTGTGTGTGTGTATATGTGTAGGTTTAAGTTAGTTATTACTTTAGTTTCTGTCAATAAATGCGGCATACTGCCTTTTCCCCTTGAAAAAGTCCCGAGTGCTTGATTTTGCACAACACTAGCTGCGATAGGATATCTACTGTGCCATGTTCAATGCCATCTTCATAGAGACTAACCTATACGCAAAAAAATCGTGGCTAAAACTTGAAGTCCATTCTGCATTTAAACAATGGTAGTTTGCCTGAGTGAAGATAATGTAATAAGAGTAAGAAATTATTTTGGGGAAGTTCTCTGGCCTATATTATACAGGAAGTCAGACTAGATGAGCATAATGATCCTTCCGACTTTGGAATTTATCTATGAATATAAAGAGAGAAAACAAACAGGGAAAAAATAACAAAGTTGGGGGCTTTGGGGTCTGGCCACCACAAAGTGGCCTGTAGGCTAGGATGAGTGTGTTACCAAGAGGATGCTAAACTAAATAATAGAGCTGGTTGAAAATATTCCGGTGAAACACTTACCAAACTTCTCTTGTATTTCCTGAATTGCTACAGAGAAACAAAATTAAACTGTTAACCAAAAGACAAGAGAAGTCAGCCGATGAGTGCAATTAAAGAGAGATTTTTAATATAACAGACATACATTATGGGGATAGTTTTTGGGAATGGAGAATGCATCAATCTGTTTGTAGTAACCAAAATATGACAGATATTTGGCTCTCACAAACACTTAGAATATTTCTACACTGACGGCGGTGTGTAGAGTACACACATTGCATGCCCAGTTAGCATGGATATAAATAGTAGTGTAGACAGTGAGGCACTGCTTAGGCACGTAAACATACATTTAGATCCTTACAGCATATACCCTACAGGGGTCTCTTCACACCCAGGCTGTGCATCCAATATCTGCACTGCTATGTTTAGCAGTGTAGTGTTCCGCTGCATCCACACTGCCAGACCCTTACACTGCTATATGTAGCTACACAACACAGTGCAGAAACAGCCGGCTTTTCACTGTGATGTGTAGCTACATGTACTCTACACACCACCACCACCATAGACAATGCCTTAGTTTTTATGAAGGCAAGGGATTAAAACAGTGCAGTGCAGCAATAACGTCACTCAAAAGAAACAGCCACAAATGAGATCTACAGTGCAAGAGACACGCATAAGAGCAAGAAAATATGGACTCTCTGGTATTGTACAGAAACAGCATCACTGAATTACCTGTACTTTAGATTAATGCAAGCAATGAAGAAAGAACAAAAGTAAAATCTCCAGGTGTGGAGTACAGTGCGTTTCCTCTTTGCAACATGCTGAATCTTCCCCAGAATATTACCAACCTTGTCTCTCTATTTTGTTAGAACAGCCAGCTCCAAAATAAGCATCCATGCCCAAGACTGAAATAAATCCCTCTAATTTTAAATACTAAGTAGGAAGAGATGGAATTATCTTCTCGAGATTTTTGATGCTCAGCCGCTGCAAAATAAAGAAGGAGAAGAGGTAACCCCAAAATAATAGGGCAGAGGTGAGATTTTCATTTGTCAGACTCCAAACTAAGAAATATTTGAACATTTTGGCTGATACTTGCAACGATGTCTAAGGAATCTGGACACCCAGTTCTCACTAAAATTAAATCAGGCATCCAAATACCACAGGCAGCTTTGAAAGTCTCTGCCTTCAGCCTGAGGAAACCTGTCAGACTGGTATTTAGCTCCAAGGTTTAACAGTCTGGGATGGAGAAGTAGATGATGGGGGTGAGGAGCCATGGATAAGCCTTTGGCAGTGGGGCTGGGGTGTTCAGGTGGAGAGCAAGGGTGAGTACAATAACTCCCAGCTTTATTCCACTGCCCTGCTGCACAGCCCAGTTCCCTGGCCCCAGTGGGTAGCCTGGTTTCTAATGGGACAGCCATTTTACCGAGTCACACGTATTTTCTTTTTGATATAACAAATGTCAGTGGAGATTTTCAATGGGACTTTTATTTCTAAATCCTTTAGGTGATTTGAAAATCTCCCCTATAATATGTATGGGACCTAAATGTCATAGACAGCTTATTAGGCTTTAAATCAGGATATAAAACTTACAATTTAAAGGGGAAAGGTGGCTGAGCTGGGTAAGAACAGGATTCAGACTTTCAAATCAAATAACTGAGCATGAGAACTTCAAGCCCAGCTAAAATTTGGGGGTGAAGTTATTAATGGTTGAACAAAGGATTTAACTGGGATTTTCAAAGATGCTTAAGGAGTTAGGTGCCCAAGTCCCATTGAAATACAATGGGTGGTGGAGGTGAGATTCTCTAAAATGCATATGCCCCATGGTAGTTAGGAGCCTAGATACCTTTGAGGATCTGGGCCTGAGCAATTTAGGACACAACTCTCAATGGAAGTCAGTGGGGTTTGTGTTCTTAACTCCTTTGGACTATTTTTTTAAAATCCCACCCTGGGTGCCCAACTCCCCTCAACTCCTTTGAAAAACCTTAGAATGGAACAACTTTCTCACTCTTAACTGCAGCCTCTGTACCATGTCACTGTAATGTTTGGACTTGTTGACAGTTCTCCTAGCAAAGAATACACTTACCCAGAGGAATTAAATTAATTAAATGAGCTAAAATACACTCTTACCCAATTCTTTTTCGAAAAAAAAAAATTCTGAAAGAAAACATATTTTGGTTGTGGAGTCAAAGAATTAATCATAGAATTAATTAATAGAATGCCTGGCCTGAAACTGGTCATAGAAGGCCTGGCCTGAAGTTGTAGCCTGAAACTGAAATAAAAGCCCCAGGCTAAACCATTAACAGAATGCCTCAACTGAAATTATGATAAAGATGCTAAAATCCCACAAGATGTCTCTGAACCACACCCCAAATGCAAGTTTTCTGTTATAAGCCTTAAGCCCTTTGAAGTCTGTGAACAGACTTCACCTGTTTCGATAAGTACCGGTACCTGCCCCCCTTTGTCTTACCGGCCCCATAGAAACTCACTCCATACAAATTAGCATTTTGAACAGGTATTGTGTAACCACCCATCTTCGGGTGATAGCCAGGGTACCTGAAAATCTCATTGTATAATCAAGTGACTCGTTGGGCGTTCCTGTGAGGGCATCTGGTGTGCCCCACTGTGCATTGTGATTGTCTTTCCTGTTAAGTATAAACTGTTAATCAAATTCCACTGTACGATCAACATGTAAATGAACCTAAGCAACCCCTATATAAGTCTTTTGTATCTGGTAGCCAGGCGAAGTACATTTGCCCAGCATCCAGACATGGTGCTTGACTTCCCTATAGCCACATGGGTTTTACCTATGGCTATAGTATTCCCCATCGCTATGGTTATGTGATTGTGTGTGTCACAATTAAAGCTGCACCCGATCCAGCTCTAAAATGTAGCAGAATGATTCTTTCCTCGACACAGTATTACAGTGGGAAACACACATTAATACAGTCTGATTTTGAGGCTTTTATCAAATGCCTTCAAGTTTTCTATTTAAAACAATGTAAAGTAAATGTCATGAATATTTTATTTCCACCTAGACAGGAAGTGTCAGCAAAGATGATAAAAAGGGCTTAAATTTAACACCATAGATCAGATTATCAGCTAATGTAAATCTGTATCGCTCCATCATTGGAGTAAATCAGTGTAACGCCACAATGGAACTGCATCAGTTTACTGTATTTGAGGATCTGATCCCTTATAGGAAGGGTGACCTTTCTAACAATCAAAACCCTTTGTCCTTTTCCCCCATTTGATGGCAGCTCAGCAAACAATGGTCCCAACTCTTGGGACTTGGACTAATTAATTTCTCTTCCAACTAATGTAACATTCAGAAATATGTACTTTAAAAATACAGTGGATCGATATCATAGAAAGAAAAATAGATGCCAAAGATGGATAGATAAAAACCAGAGATAGATGTCAGAGCTGGTCTCATGCCAGCAGGTCATATTTGCAAACAACTCACAAATACTAGGGATCTGGTTTTTAGTGATTATTCAACACTTCAGAGAGAGCCAGCATCATTCAATCAAATACATGAATTCAGCATCAAACATGTATTTTACCCAATCAAGCTTTTTATAAAGCTTTACTTATCAAGTCTGCAAATACAAACAAGAGAGTGTGACTTGAGAGGACTCAGCTCAAATACTGTATGTCAAACACCAATCCTGGGTAGATTGCCAATTCTTCACTTGGAATATCTGGCAACAGTTTTCACATACGGTAGAACCTTGATTTTATAAACACCCATCTTATGAATGACTAGTTATATAAACCATTTTTCCTGATGAAGAAAAAAAAATCACATAACAAATGTGATGTCAATGAGGAACAAGTTGACCTTCCTTCATATCCCAATGCCTTCAGTGCCCTGGAAATTGTTTTGCAGCAGTGTGAAAGTCAAGCAGAAAGCAATGCAGTAACCCAGTAACCCATACTGCAATTTATGCACTGGAACTAGCGTAGAAATGTAGGGCTGGCAGGGACCTTAGGAGGTCAACTATTCCATCCCGCCATTCTCTTTATAACAACGTTTTACATACTGTTATCATGTCCCATGTCAGCCTTCTCTTCTCTAGACTAAATACGCCTCATTCATTCAACCTTTCCTCATAGGTCATATGCACAAAGAAGGCTGAATTAAGGTTTCTCTGGCAGCCTTAATAAGAGCATTTCCTAACTTCTGAGTGCTTGATTTTGCAATCTTAATTAGAACAAGGACTTGAATGCAGATCACCCACATCAGCGCTATAACCAATGGGCTGCAGGATAGCCTGCTACAGCGTTCTCTCAATCTTTCCCGTTGAAGCTGTTCTATCCTGTATAAATAATAAACCATCTATTAGAGTGGACTTGGAGTCTGGGGGTCCCACAGTGTGATTGAGTGCACTAACCACTGAGCCATCACAACTATCTCTTCCTCTGGCTGTAGTCAGGGCCTGACCCAACAGGTGTGTTCTGATGGGATAGGTGGGAGAAAACTAAATTTAAGGATCCCGCAGGGACCTGGACACTGGCCATCAGAGCTGAGATGTCTGTGCATAAGCTCGCAAACAAAATGTAGACACCTAAGGTACTTCACCAGTAAAAATGTAGATACCTGGGGGAATTTAAGCACCTACAGGGTCAGACAGAGGCTCAGTGGAGGTTTTGAGGATCCAGATTTTGGATTCAGGCATCAAAAGTGCCAGTTAAGCTCTTAAATCCCTTAGTGGATCTAGCCCTGAGACTCTTTGTAAGCAGTCCCCACCTATTTGCTTGTAGAAGGGAAACCTGATGCTGCTGTTCTCCTGGGAACAAAGAATATAGGATAATCTAACAGGATGGGAGACTCTATCCTGGGAAGCAGGGACTCTGAAAAAGATTTGGGGGTCGTGGTGGATAATCAGCTGAACATGAGCGCATAGTTTGACTCCGTAGCCAAAATGCCCAATGTGATCCTGGGATGCATGAACAGGTAAATCTCAAGTAGCAGTAGAGAGGTTATTTTACCTCTGTATTTCAGAATGGTGCGACCACTGCTGGAATATCACGTCCAGTTCTAGTGCCCATACTTCAAGACAGATGTTGATAAATTAGAGAACCTTCAGAGAAGAGGCATGAGAATGATTCAAGGATTAGAAAACCTCCCTCCTGGAGATAGACTCAAGGATCTCAGGTTATTTAGCTTAACAAAAGAAAGTTAATGGATGACTTGATCATGGTCTATAAGTACCTACAGGGGAACAAATATTTAATAATGGGCACTTCAGTCTAGCAGAGAAAGGAATAACATGAACCAATGACTAGAAGCTGAAGCTAGACAAATTCAGACTGGAAAGAGAGCGTAAATTTTTAATAGTGACAGTAATTTACCATTGTAATGATTTACCAAGGATGCTGGTGGATTCTCCATCACTGACAATTTTTAAATCAAGATGGGATGTTTTTCTAAAAGATCTGTTCCAGGAATTATTTTGGGGCAGTTCTCTGGCCTGTGTTATACATGGGGTTCTCAACCTTTTTAGATTACTATACTCTTTTCAGGAGTCTGATTTGTCTTGCGTACCCCCAAGTTTCACCTCACTTAAAAATGACTTGCTTACAAAATCAGACGTAAAAATACAAATGCATCACAGCCCACCATTACTGAAAAATTGCTGACTTTCTCATTTTTACCATATAATTATAAAATAAATCAACTGGAATATAAATATTGTACTTACATTTCAGTGTGATACATGAGCCTCTTTTTCACTTGTGAGCCCAGTCTGAAGCCCGAGACCCGCCGCCCGGCTCTGAAGCATGTAACTTAACTTCATGGGGCCTTTGGGCAGTTACCCTGTTTGCCACCCGCTAATGCCAATCCTGCACTTGTGACTTCTCTAAACCCATCCCATGACTCTCCTAGGGGCTGCAGCCTGGAGGTTTAGAAACACTGATCTAGATGAATTGATGTACTCCCTGGAAGACCTCTGCATACCCCCTGGATATGCATATCCCTGGTTGAGAACCACTGTAATAGATGATCAGATTATCCCTTCTGGCCTTGAAATCTATGATCCACACAAAAGGAGTACTGTGTCTGTGCTCTCAGCAGAGCCCAGAAGGGGAATAGGAGCATGGTTCCCTGCCTGTCAACTTCATAATAGCTAAAGGACTGGGGATTACATTTTAGAATGAGCAAGGGATGGATGATCTGTGACTTGCAGGTCAGCAGAACTTGGAGGAAGGACCCCAGTTAAAGATGCAGTTGTTCCCCATATTCATCCCAATGCAGGGTACCAGCTCAAGATCTATTCACCTTGTAACTTCCACTTCAAAACACAGTTTACTTGGTGCCTAGTAGAGCAGAGAGAATAATGGATTATTTTTTGTGAAAGCGGCTAAATGTTTTGTTTCAACTTTTCAATTCAAAACAGTGTTTTGATTTTAAATTTGACCAGTTTAAAAACACACATACACACACCACCAAAAGGGTGAAAGATACCTGAAATAGCAGGATTAGAGCAAAAACTCAGAAAATAATTCATTTTGAGTCAACAAACATTTCAGTTGATTTGAAATGATTTTTTTTTATGTTCTTCAATTCAGTGCACAATTTAGAAAAAAAAAAGTTCAGCAGCTGAACAGAAAAATCCCTCCCCAAAAATCTGGTTCTATTTGGACCGAAACAACTTTTTTTAAATTGAGCATTGAATCAAAGAACTGAAAACAAATTAATTTCCAATCAACTGAAACATTTCAGTCTCCTCAAAATGATTTTTTCCCAAGTTTATTTATTTTGATTTGGTCATTTTGGGTGTTTTTCACCCATTTTTGTGTTTCTTTGTCTTAAACTGGCCAAATATAAAATGGAAACACCATTTTGAATTGAAAAGTTGAAGCAAAACATTTTGCCCCTTTAATAAAAAATCCTAACTGAAAGTATTCATTGAATTCAACACAAAAATAGTTTTGAATCCCCCAAAAATGCATATCTGGGGGGTGCGGGGGAGAAATAGTCAAAAAAGTTCACCCAGCTCTGGTGCTGAGGTATAACACTGGCCCTCTGCACAGGGATGAATCTCCTTGAGTTTAGGCCTGTATCAGAAGGTACATTCTTATCATCAGGAAGTGAAGGTGACTAAAGCTGAGCCAGGATTGATTCAAGGTAATTGTGAGCAACAAATGAATTGGTTGCTTATGTCATATGCAGCCAGATATGGTGGGAAAATAGACCCCCAAGTTGGAGTATGAGCTATAAGTGACTAGCTCAGTGAAGAATGCTGCTTATTTCTCTCCTAAACAGCCTTTGCTGTGGCCCTTATTTTTTTTGCCATGCCAAGGAGAAGCTCCTAATTAGAACTGGGTGAACAGCAAAGCAGCATTCACAGACTCTACTATTGGTGCAGATTGGTTCTTGGTGGGGTTTGGGTCTCTCACACATGACATTTCTACACCCCTCACAGCAACAGGAAACAGACAGAGGAGAGGAGAATTCAGAAGAGGTGGCCAAGGTCACAGGAAAACCCCAGCTAAGAGAACAAAGAAGAGTGAGTTGAAGGAGAAAGAATAATAGAGGAGCAGAACAGCCAGAAACTTCTGTGGGATATTGACACTAAGAAGGACATTGACACCGTTTATTAAATGTCACATTGCTCATTTGGTTAATCACTGATCCAGTCATGGAATAAATGGAGGATGCACTCCCACAAAAGTCTCAGGAGTCTATTCCAATTATTATTGCTAAAGCTGGGAAGGAAACAATTTTCCCACTTGTGGGGGGGTTGGTCGGCCCCCTCAGGCAATCTGAGAGGGAGGCCACACCCCCTCTCTACCCTGCCTCAGCAGGGGTAGTCCCAGCTTGGGGGCTGGGGGAGCAGTCCCCGAGCGTTACTTAGTTCATGGCCCCCTTGGCAGGGCAGTAAGCCGTTTGTAGGCCGCCAGTGAGGCGGCAAGCAATCTAGCTCCCCAGGCGGGGAAACACACAGTTCAAAGGCCCCATCGGGGCAGCAAAATAGTCTAAGGATCACCGGTGCGGTCGGGGAAGGGGGACACAGGCCCACCCGACTCCACTGTGTCCCAGCCCAGGTCCCTAGCTGTCGTGAAGGGATATGCCATGGGGTCCATGGGGTAAGCCACGGGGTCAGCGGGGTCCCAACCGCAACACGCTGACTCGCTGTCCAGCTCCTGGACCATGTGGCCCCTCCCCTGGGCTACTTCCTTCCCCCCTTCCCTCAAGTACCTGGGATTCCGGTGTCCAGTCCCCCTCGTCGGGGTAGGTGTCCAGAGGCAGATTGTAAAACCCCTCAATCTTGTCGGGGGGTGGCAGGTCGGCCAGCTCTTCGGGGCCGTCAGTGGGTGGTAGCTCCTCCAGGTCGGTCCCAGTCAGGGCCCATGCCTCGCCATCGTCCCCTTTCCCTTCCAGGGGCAGCTCCTCCAAGTCTGGCCCCCATAGGGCCACTTCTTCCACGTCGGCGTCGGGCAACTCCTCCAGGTCCTCGCCCCTCGGAATCCCCTGGTCCGACGGGGTAGGGGAACCGGGGATACCACAGGGCCCCAGGCCTCGCGCTGCTCCTCCGCCTGCTCCCGGACGCCGGCCCTGATCCGCTTCCCTGGGTACCTGGTTTCGGTCAGCTCACCTGGGTACCAGGCTGCCGGCAACCCTGGAGGGCCAGGAGGGAGGTCCTTCCCCTCCGGGAGCTGGGCTGAAACTGAGATCCTGGGCCTCTCTTTTGTACTTTCTGCCCCGCCCCCTTGCTTCCGGGTTGGTATACAGGCAGGCTCTAGCTCTGCCCCCACCAGCCCGGTCTGGTTCTCCCTGGAAATCTGTGAGGGAGGCCACACCACCTCATTACATCACCTCATGAAAAATTTTGAAATTTCAAAAAGGCTCTGACTGCCAGATGCTGGGACTGGATGACAGGGGATGGATCACTCCATATTTGCCCTGGTCTGTTCATTCCTGGCAGACAGGATACTGGGCTAGATGGGCCAGGGGCCTGACCCAGTATGACCATTCTTATGTTCAGATGTTCTTAAATCCAGAAACTGGACAAAATTCAAAAATCCCAGAAATTTTTGTGAATCAACCCACCCAAAAAATTGGTTTGGGTCAATGAGAATATTTCATTTTTATATTTTGCTTCTGAGATATCAACTGCTCAGTTCCTGGCCTCTGTCTAAATGCCAGTTGTGATGCTTCCCAGGGGTACGAAACAGCTGGCTACCACCTTTCCTCAGTATTAGGGAGTCTTGTCTGTACCCACTGGGGGTCAGCTCCTTGATTCCACCAACCTCTGGGAACACTATCATGGCCTTCCAGGCCTCTGCAGGCATCGTTCTCTTTATACAGGTTAGCAATAGGCACACGCCAACCCCTGAGTCCTTGAAGCATCCGTCTCATGTGCCCAGCCCCTGTTCTACTGGATACACACAGATTCTTTCTTCTCGAAAGAGCATCACACACCAGCTTACAAGATTCAACTGAGGATCCCCACTTCACTTAACACAGCGCTGAGATAGACGGCACGTGAAAACAAGAATAAATGTATCATCAAAGAACAAGAGGTTGAAATGATAGTAGGTAAGGCTATAGGAAACAAAGAGTTACATATAAAACAAAATCATAACCCCACTTTCTAGAGCCTAAACTTAACTCTCAGGACATTTTCCTGTCTCTGACAGGATAGCCGACCCGAAGTCCTTTTCCCAGCATTTTCAACCAGCATGGCTGAGATCCCCCTTTCATAAGATCAAGCCCACTGGTGGCTTGTCCTCAGAGATTGAAGGATTCCAGGACATCTCTCTGCACCCCCAGAAATATATAGGAGCCTATTACCCCCCACCCCATCCCGATTTTTCACACTTGCTATCTGGTTACCCTAGCTGTGTGGGAAAGATGACGCTATTTGAGACATCGAGATCGGGGAGGGAATTAACTCGTACTTAAAATGGCTACATAAACTTAGATGGGCACAATATTTCCTCTTGTGATGAAAATCACAGCTGTCAACACTGCAGACCCTTGACAGGGTTATAGTCTGTGCCGTTGGGCAGGTCACGTCATGTGTTATCACTAGGGTTACAGAGGAACATACTAATGATGATGGGCCATTTCTGAAGATGGAGTGACAATCCATTACACCTCACACAAATATGTGATGTTCTATATATTATCTTCCCCAAGCAGAAGAGTCCCTCATGGCTGGAGACAAGGCAGACAGCTATGACAATGATAAATATAGTCACATCCTGCTCTTTGAGGAGACGGTGCAGGAGTATACACAGAAACTCCTCATACACCCTGTATCTGCAGAGCACCTTGTGGGAGCTGGAGGGGATTCTCCCCAAGATGAGAAAGATGCTGGAGAGCTCCTTCATGAGGATGGACTTACATAGCTTCAGAAAGTTAAAAAGGAAATGTGAGCTCCTTGGAGGACCCTGCCAGGGTCATATGGCAGCAGATGAATGAGTGGGTGAGGGTTTGTTGTAATACAGCATTGCATACCTGCCCTCTTCCAGTAAGAAGCTGTGGTATGCTGAATGATGTTGGAGTAGGTGTCAAATGTCTGAATAACTTTAGATAAGACACTTGTTTCTGAGTCATGTTGTTTTAGATAAGGCATCTAATCTGTTCAGTTTGCGCAATTAAAAGCCGTGTGTGTTTTCTTAGGGCCTAACTCCGGTCTTTCACTAAGGTGGATAGCAAAACCTCCTTCTATATCTATGGGAGTAGTGTGTGACTCACAATGTGTGGCTTGAAACAAAGCATTTCTTTTTTCCTTGCACAGGAATCTCCATTGAAGATGGTATCACAACTGATTAAGGGAACTATTTCCTTGAGGAAAATAACTGAAGGAAATTATATACATTAAGTGTATCTATGTATTAGGGAGGGTCAGAATATGTTACCCAGGGTTCAAGCTGAAATGCTGTATCCTCTAATGATGGGGAGAATGAACAGAACACCGAGCACAGCTGATCAAATTAAGTGACCTTTCTTTTATTATCATTATTTATATTAATCAATGTCCAAATTCTGCTAGACATTATGCTTTCAGAAAGCCCCAGTACCTGTCCCAAAGATCTTACAGATGAAAAGATCAGCAGGCAAGGTGTGGGGAAAAGGGTAGGTAATACTAGTCTAGTGGTCAAGAGGATGGTTTTCCATGACCTGAAAATTCCAAAGAGGTTTTCATGTTCTATAGGAGAGTAAAAAGTTAAAAGCTGGACAAATGGTCAGGCCTAAGTTACAGGGAACGGGGTCAAGGTACGGGCAAACCTTGTTTCTGTTAATTGGTATGAATTCTAGCTAGAGTCTATTATCTTTCTTCTTTTCCTCCCATCCTAGCCATCTGCGCAGGGGATGAGACTAATAAAATAACTATCTCCCCTCCTGCGCAAGGCCTTTGGTGAGCATTAACTTCTTTCCCTCCCTTGCATATTTTAAAAAATGTTAATTTTCCAGGTAATGTGCCTGTGCTCTGTGAGGTAATTCTGTAAACAACAAACTGGGGCGGGTTTAATTGTATTCATCATATAGTTGTTAATATTCATTGTATAGTTGTTAATGAAACCAAATAAGGGTGTATGGGGAGTTGCTGTAAATGTATACATTTACATACTGTTATGGATAAAAGGATTGTAAAGTAACATTCCCCCCCCCCCCCCCCCCCCCCCCGCCATCACTCGCTTGCGGCGTCGAGGTGGAACGAACAGGCAATAAAGGGTTCCGTCTCCCCAATCTGCCCCAGGGACAACCTGTTTGTTATTTCTAACATGTTCCTTGTTGGTTTATTTCTCCACCATCAGAACTAAGGGAAATCCCCTAGGAATGATGACTATGGGATATTGGAGATTATAATTCCAGAGATTTATTCGAGATCCCAGGCCCAGGAGGGACTGGATGAGATGGGAGGTTTAAGTCTGGAGGTTCTCTACTGGGACTGACTAAGGAAAACACAGAGAGAGAGACACGGAAACTGAAAATGGATTTCAGCTGGTGAATTGTGGCTTGGCCAGAATGGATGACGCTTTAACTTTTATTTCTCTGTGTTGTGCTGAAGTTGACTAATAAATTCGGATCTGTTCTGAAAAGGCAGCTTGGATGTCACTGGAAATACTTGCTGCATTGCATGTAGAAATCTCTACCAGGAATCTATCACCATTGGACGTGTTGGGCACAGCTCATAGCGTGAAGCAGGAGTTGTTGAAATCCAGAGGCTCAGTCTGGGAGGCATTAAGGCCATGTGGCCTACCCTGAAGTGAAGAGTGGAACCCCTTAGGGCTCGGTTCCTTCAAGACACTATTTAAAACCTGGGACGTAGCACTGATCCTGCGGAGGGTCTGACAAGGAAAATGCCTTTAGCTGCTCTAGTTTACATGAAAAGAGGGATGTCAGGGGGAAGCCGGGAAGGTCAGAGAGGAGGGGGTTGTGGGAGATGTGGAAGCATGAGATGATTTAGGACTGGAGAAGCATCTTAATCCTGTGGATAGGAAGGGAGAGGTGGATTTTTGAGATATTGTGGAGAAAGAACAGACAAGGTTTTTCAACAGAAAGAGATGCCTATAACATCAAGATTGTGAGTCAGTGTCCCAAAAAAGCCATAATTAAGTACCGTTAAGCTGGGTTTACAGCTGTTCAGCCTCACCAGAGTGGTGCAAAGCAACTGAACAGTACTGATGAATCTAGCCCGTAGTACTATAGAAAAAGATGACATGATGGTGGTTTTTCCCCAGTTTTGGAAGGTGTTTTATTTTTGGAAGATGTTTTATTGGAGCATGTGACATTGTTGAGCTGTGTTTGGGATGCTTTAAGAAGCTGAAGGTTTCGTTCTACTCTGCTTGTGAAAAGAAACAAACCCACTGTCTTAGGCCAGCTTCTTTCATCTCTTACACATGTGTTACCCCATTAAACCCAATGGGTTTGTACAAGATACACCTATACTGGGCTGGTGTCTATACTGGGAATTTACTTTGTCATATCTATGTCTCTCAGGGGATGTGAAAAATTCACACCCCTGAGAAACACAGCTATAAAGACATAGCCCCCAGTGTAGGCAGTGCTACACTTATGGAAGAATTCTTCTATTGACCTAAGCTACTGCCTCTCAGGGAGATGGATTACCTACGCCAATGGGAGAACCCCACCCATCAGCACAGGTAGTGTCTACACTGAAGCACTACAGCAGTACCACAGTAGTGATGCAGCTGCACCACTTCAAAGTGTAGACAGGCCCTAAAGATTTGAATTAAAAGTGGATTAGCTACACTACATTAAACCCCTATGTGGACACTCACATCAACAATTAAAGTGGCCTTAATTCAGTTTAGCTTAATTCACTTTGAGTGAATTCCCAGAAGAAGTCTATCTTGGTAAGAAGTGTCAGAAAGATTGGACAACTTTACTGGGAAGTGGTGTGTGTAAAAATTGGGTTTATAATGGAAATCTATCCTCAATCTCAACTTTGGTCCAGCCACTGCTACTCCATACTCCAATAGAATATAGCCCCAAAATCGGATTATTAATGAGCTATTCAAGTCATCTATATTTTATTATAGAGGAAAATACTGAAATTAAGTTATCAATAAGGTTCTAGCTAATGTACCTCCAAGGGGAAGATGCCAGTAAGGAAGCTGTGATACAGATCAGTGTTTTCTTATTATTAACATCTACATCCTGTGCCCCAGAAACGTTTGTGGTTTTAAGAGGCTACTGAATTATCATATTGGATAAAAATCACAGACAAAAACATTAACAGGAAATTTAAAAATTTTATTGCAAAACATGTAATGAAGACAGCACGGCAATCTGCAATTTAAAAACTCATCTTTTTACATCAAAATAAATTCATTAAAGCCTTGATTCCCGGTACATCGTTATTAAATTAGTGTCAGTGTTGTTTTACATTTATTCCTCTTTAATTGAACAAATTCTCATTGTTGTTTCTCTGTGTGAATTTTTAAAGAAGGGGTAAACTTCTGAGAATGAACAATCGTTAAATGTGAACAACACAGACATGTCAGTTACATTGAAAAAAGTCACCCATCTATCTTGGTAACTAAGGTAAACTCCAATTTTCCTGGGCCTTCTCTGCGTTGTGACTCTGGTCCAGGGATCTGTTTTTGCCCAGTAATCTCTCCCACTCAGACCCAGAACCCAGAATCCCTCTTTAGGAGACAGGGAAAGTTTTCCTTTTCTCTCTATTGATTTTCTGGCCACTCCCAGGTCCCAGTCATTGCTGTTCTCAACCTCCACCTCCCAGTAGTGCTTTCCAGAGGAGAATCCTTCAAAGCTTACCACACAGACAGTCGAATCGAACCTCTCTGGATTAGATGGAACTTTCTGAGGTTGGGCTTCATGTTTCAAACTCTTTCTATCCTCAGTAATGGAAAGGTTGGGATGGGCTGTTCCTGCATCAAGAGTGATGTCATCTATAGGAAGAGAGTGTTGATTTTGAGAACCACTCCTGTAATGCTAGTATAAACTAGAACGGGGGGAAATATGCACTATGAGCCTCCTCCTGCAGCCCTGCCTCATGCAAAGCTCCCACTGATTTCGATGGGAGTTTTGCCTGAGTAAGGACTGCAGGACTTGGCCAGTGCTGCACACTTGCTAATTCAATGTTGCATTGAACTATTTTGGAAACGAGAATTGCTTGATGTTTATACAAAAATAAAAAAGACCCTGAACTGTTAATCACACAAGTACCCAACCTGGGCCAGATTCTGATCTCAGTTACACTACTGTGAATCCAGAATAACTTCTCTTGAACTAATGGCCAACAAAGTACACCATCACCAGTGTAACTGAAAGCAGAATTGGGCCCACTATACCAAGCATTATAGGATGTTTTATGTCTGTGAAATATGGCACAAAATACGTTTCCTATAATAGCTAACTATGATGATACGTTCATTACGAAACACAGAATTGTATTATTAAGAACTCCAACACTGGCTATGTCAACATGCCCCTACTATCATTGTAAATAAATAAGATGCAAATAAATAACACGTGACAATAGACATGTGACAATAGACTGTATTTTACTCATTAAAATAAAGTTTTATCTGGTAATTAGACCTGGAAGCAGGACCCCTAGTTTCTGTTCCCAGCTCTGCTGCTGTGTGAGATTGGTCAAGTCACATAAGTTCTCTGAGGTTTGGGTTACTGTTCGGTAAGCTCAGTATAGTGCAATCCTCTTCATGTTCTAGAGGGTGTTTTATTATTGTTTGTAAAGAGCTTTCAGATAATCAGCAGAAAATTACTGTAACATGCTAATTATTATCTGCACTATCTTCATCACTGTGTCCTTCATCGCACCAGCATCATTTTAATCTCCTCCCACTATAATTATTATAATCAGCAACATCACCAGAGCAATGATCCCACCACTGTCTTCATAATGATCCCACCTCTGTCTTCATAATGATGCCCTCATAAACCTCATCAACTTGTTCCTGGCCATGCCTGTCATCACTGCAGCCCCCATCGTGGTCCCCACCACCACTGCATTATGATTCTCATTGCAGTCACCACCCCTGCCACCATATCATCTCTGCCTTCACTGTGACTCAGATCCTGACAGCCCTCCTTAGGCACTTCTGCTCCAAGTAGCCACTAAGGCCCAGCTCCTCATAAGTATTTAGATGCCTAACTCCCACTGATATCATTACCTTTGAGGAGCTGGGCCAAAGTGACTTAGAAGCGCAGGTTCGTCAGAGGGTAGTTGGGCCTTCGAAGTGGTCAGGGGCCCATCCTACCCCTGATAGGCTTCACAAGGCAGCTCAAGTTGACTTGGGAGTAGTTACCTCACTGAGTAACTAGGGGCAGCTAATGGGGAAGGGAAGGATCGGGGATTATTAAAAAGTTAAGGACCTCAGTGAGAGGGGGAGTTTCTGCAGAGAAAGGCAGTGGCCAGAGATTCAGAGGGATCACAGAGAGAGGATCCCTCCAGCAGACTGGGGAGAAGCTGCCTAAGAAGCCAACATGCCAAAGAGGGAGAAGAAGATCAAGAGGCTGGGGAAGCCTCCAGAGGAGAAGAGATAGGAGGCAGCTCAGGAAGCAGCAAGGGACAGAGAACGACTGGTTTGGCTGTTCCAAACAAGGGCTCTGAGTTGGAACCCAGTGGAATGGATGAGCCCAGGTTCCCCTACCTACTCCATCCAAGGAATTTGGAGAAGACGACTCTAAATCCTGGAGATCTTGTGCTGTCTAGCCCCACTAGAGCTAAGAAAGTTTCCACTCCCCATTATCCTGAAGGAGACAGACTATTAAGGACCCGGCCATAGGACTGGATGATGAACTCGATGAATACAGAACTGAGGGTGGAGGCATAAGCGGGTTGAGTCATGTAGTGTAGCTCTCCATCCTGCCACAATGAGGCACGTAAGATACAGGCCACATACTAAAAGGCCCCGTTGAGTTGCAATGGGATTTGTGTTCTGAAATCACTCAGGTGTCAGTCGTTACTCAGGGAAATCTCTTACTAAGGCTGGTTTCTGATCTGAATGGGGTAATTCATGAGTAACTCCACGCATCTCAGTGGCTAGAAGGCTGTCCAAATCATTCTTGCAATATTGTGCATATGACTAATGAAATTATTTTCTCCTTCAGGAAACATTTGAATACAAATGCAGGTAAAATATATGTTTGAGTTTTCCAAAAATCTTAGGAGATAATTCACCCAGGTGTGACTACACTAACATCATTGGAGTTCTAGCAGGGATGAGGGAACAGATCTCTAAACAACAAATATATAGCACCCATAATTCTACCATATCTCTGGGTTGGCCAAACTTACTGCCACTCTGAGGTCCATACAAACAAACTTCAGAAGTTAGAGAGCTAGTGTGTGCCTCCCGTTTTGGGGCTCCAGCCCTGTGATGGGGTTTAGGGCTCCGGCCCCACAGAACTTGCCTGCTGGGGTATCAGCCCCATTCCTACTGAAGTCTAGAGACCCCTCTCCCTGCAGGGCTGAAGCCCTGAGGAATGGCAGGTGTGCCTCACGAAGCTGAAGCCCCAAGAATCCCCATCCTTGCTGGCCATAAGCCTCTAGCCCCACTGTCCCACTACAGAGGAGAAGCCCTGAGCTTTCCAACCCATTCCGGGAGGTGGAGATTGCGGGGGTTATGTGGGAGGCTTCACAAGTCATACTTGAATTGTAAAAGAGCCACATCTGGCTCGCAAGTTGAAGTTTCTCAAAAACTTTGTCACCTAATTCATCCTTGGTGTAATAGCACTGACTGAACAACAGGAATGGATTTGGCCACTGCTGTGTAGTGGACTGCACTAAAATGGATCAGGGCCCTGGACAAGAAATATATATCACATACAGTTCCTTCGTGCCATGCCACAGCTGCAATCAGCAGAGAAGCTGAGGCTGGATCTCCTTAATATAAAGGAGAGGGGCTGGTGGCAGAGCACTCTGTGTAAGTTCCTGGGGCTTTGGAATACTCTCCCGACCTTGGTATGAAATAGCCTGAATTGCGAAACGTTTTAACTGTACTGACTTTACTGGAATTACAATAGGGATGAATTTCACCAGTGCAGTACAGTGAACTACACTGAGAGAGAGTTGTGCTCTTGTCAAGAAATATATAGTATACACAGTTCCAACAAATGTTTCATTTAGCATTAGCCTGATTAGAAGGCTCACGAGCCACAATTTGGCCATCCCTGCCATATATCCTGGCTTTTTAACTTTGCTTGATTAAAAGCTACATAAATCAATGAAATCTTAGTCATTTCCCTCCATGGTTGGTCTGCAACAGAATGACACCAATTTGAAGAAGCAAATAATTTCTCTCTTCTATAAACAAATGTTTTCTATGGAGGTTGAGAGGGGGTAGATGTCCCTTAGGTGTGAGTTATAAAAAGACAAACTTCTTTTTTAGAAAGGCCATATTCATGATTGGGGCTTAAATCCTTGGGAGACTTCACTGGCAGTTCCGCAATTTCACCAGGGATGGATCTGGCACTGCTGTGCAGTGGACAGTTCTCTGAGGGAGGAGTGCTCTGGTCAGCAAATATAAAGCACATGTAAGTCCATCATAGGCTTCATCTCTGCTTCACTGGAAAACTACAGAAATCAGGTCAAACTTACCCATTGCTGGCCGTAGTTGGGCTGCAAAGGAATCACATACATTAGGGTAAGAGCCGAGTTTTTCTTCTATTCTGGAAACAAATGTTTTCTACATTGGAAGACTTGGTAGAGGTGGCTGTTAGGTGGGAGCTATAAAAAGACCGCAGGAAAAGTGTAATTGTTGCAGGATGCTAATGAATAAGGAATTTGTTCCCCCTGAATTCCCTACTCATACCAGTAACCCAGGAATATCACTGTGACAGATGTGGCAATTTCCTAAAATGTCTTGGGGAGATCTTACTGTAGGTATCATGGCCAGCCAATGGTTATATGCAATTCCATGGGGGAGGGTGACCACACCCCTACAGGAACTAAGAACAGTAGGGGATGATTATGCAAATTCACTCAAGTTGTAACACCTCCTGAGAGATACCACTTCCTGGAGAGGAACACAGATACTGGTTCAAACTGGATTCTACAGGGACCAACAGACAAAAAGGGATGTTTACCTATATAGCCTGAGTATAAACGGACTATAAAGGGCCTTCTTTCTGATCCAGAAAATGGATAGGACCTTCTGTGCCAGGGGGACCCCAATTCTTCCAACTGCCTCCAAATAATTCCTAGAGCAGATTTTTTTTTTCCGAAAACATCCAATATTAATTTAGATATTGTCAGCGACAGAGAATCCACCACAAATCCTTTGTAAATTGTTTCAATGGTTAATTACCCTCACTGTTAAAAATGTAAATTAAACAAAACAAAATTAAGTTAACTTACTTTTCCATTTGGTCAAAAAAGATATGAAGGCCACAGCAATAAACAGCAATAAGCAGATTAAGAAATCTACTGAAAGATAGAACATGTTACTATCACCACAGTGCAGTCTCAAATATGGGAAGTATTTCTAGGTGTTATATTTTGGACCTAAACAAGGATGGAATTTTTCTCATTCTCTCAAATACTGTTGTCCTTATATGTTGATAGAGAATGAGAGTGAATATATTTCATGAGGAATAACATAAAGGCCTGCCTTCAGTGTCTCAAAGTATTACAGCAATTTCCAAAATACATGTAATTACTTTTCTGTTGCTAATTGCTCTATCGTGAACATTTACATTACACTGTGAACATTTACATTACATAAACAACCAATCCCAGAATTTTTTTCTCTTCACACAGAACTGCATTCCCAATCTTACTGTATTCTAATAATCTCCAATTCGCTTGGATGTGAACTTGCCCTCATCTAGAATATTGATCATTCTTCTGGTTTTGTGTCAGACCTGACTCTCATGGTGGAGAGCTTTTCTGCAGAATGTCTGTGGCCACGTAGCTTGTCTTGGAAGGATTGGAAGGATTCATTTTTTACTGCTAAAAGTTGGTAAACGTCTGTTTCGCCATCCATACACAAACGTAGAGAAAAATCTACCAATAATAATTGAAATTAGAAATAGGCAAAGTAAGAAAAAATGCTGCTTGCCAACTTTAGTAAGTCTGATCTAGGATATTTATTTTGTATATATTTGGCATATGATGTTCACATTTAATGTTTTAATGGTTATAAAGCTTTATCTTTTTCAATCTAAACATTTACTGTCATTAAATAATTATTGTCTGACACCCCCTATTGTCTGTCCTCATCCTAATTTTCCATAAACATGAAAATATAGATTGGTAAAAATCTAAAAAAAACCCCTTCAAACTCAAAATTTTGCATAACTATGAACATTTAATGTGATAAAAATAAAAAAATGCTTAAAAATATACATTGATACTATCCATCAAAATTGTAAAATAAAAATCGAATTCTGCCAAGCCTACTTGTCTTTGGAATTATGATGGGCTATCATTAAAGATGAGTGAATAGCAAGAAATATTCCAAATGTATTTGTTCAAATTTAAAAACTAAGTTGGATTTGGCTGTGGTCTCAACTCTCTCATGCTGATTTATCATTTATGCTGTGTTGTTGTAGCGTGTTGGTCCCAAGATATTAGAGAGACAAGGTGGGTGAGATGATATCTTTTACTGGACCAACTTCTGTTGGGGAAAAAGACACATCTGAGGAATAGTTCCATGTAGTTCGAAAGCTTGTCTCTCTCCCCAACAGAAGTTGGTCCAATAAAAGTGTAAGGAGCTTATTTAGGTTCCTGGGACTCTATGTGCTGATAATTCAAGGAGAGGTGCTGTTCCTGGGAGGAAGGGGGCCAAGGGCAGACTCAGAGTCTGTTGGCAACTAAAAAGGGAGACAGTATTTAGAGTGACAGGGCCCTGTCGGTGTGGAGAGGATATCAAGTCTGACTCCTCCTCAGAAGGGGCAGTGTCTGAGAGAAAGAAGGGGGCAGAATCAAATGACTAAAAATGAAAGCCTGGGAAGAAGAGCTATCTTGACCCATAGGAACTGAAATGCCCTTCCCTGGGAGCCCTGGATCAGGGAGAAGCCATTTTGGAGGAGTCTGGAATCAGGGCAGAACTATCTATGGTGAGCTGGGGGAGTCCCAGGCCTGCATGCAGAGTTCCCTGACAACTGGCCTCTGGGCACCTGCAGCAACAGTCCTCATCTTATTCCTTTCCCTGTTCAAGGTGACTCCCAGTTTGTAGAATTGCCCCCCTATCCAGCCAAGTGGAGTCAGCCCTCCAGCTCCCTAGGGAAAATCAGTCACCACATGGCACCACTGCTGTGGCTGCCAGTCCACGGCTGGCTGCCTGCTGTGTGTGTCTGAGCATGAGGGTGGGAGACTGAAGATAGGATTTTAGTAGAGAGATTACGATCTGCACGTTGAGCCCTGCCCTCCTTTGTGGTGAGGGGAAAACCTGGGACCAGAAGCAGCTTGACTGCTGCAAGAAGAAGATGCCTGTCAGCAGCGATCATCAGCCCCTCTGTAGTGACTGAGGAGCCCAGACCCATCTCTGAACCGGAGGTTCGTTCACAGAGTTCTGAGTGCATCAGCCTTTAGTTCAGGTCAGGGAAATTATTTGGGAGATGTCCTACTCCTTGAACTGTGTCCTCAGGCAAGGGAGTCAGGGTTTGGGGATTTAATTACCTGCTGCCTATTAAACCTGTGGAGGTATTGACCACCTTATCCCATGTGTGAGTAGTTTGGGCTGCACTGAGTCCCATCAGCTAGTTGCTAATTCTGCTGCAGAAGATATTGTGGTCACAGGTGATCAGGGACCCTTACAAAGTAAGAGTCCCAATGGGACACTAATTTTTATGTTTGCAGGTCATGTGACTGGGGAAATTCACAGGTATTATCGGCATGGACACCAGTGACCTGACAGTAATGTTTTACCCTGTTATGTTATATTTACTTCCTCTTTAATATAATTACTCTGTTGAATATATTGTATGTGTTTGTTGTTTCTTGGGGTCTCTAACCATCTGCCACGTAAGTGGGGGTTACCCTGTTGTTAGAATTTTCCTTCTAAGCTTCCCTGGTGACCCTGACAGGAAGGAGAGAGGGCGGTGGAGGCATCACCAAATAAATTCATACAGGAAGAAAATAAAGAAGTTACACTGTGCTGAACTGGAGACAGGATCCAGATGAAACCAGGACCGTCCTTTAAAATCTGTAAAGAGATTGGAATTAAAGCGGGTTACTAGGTGAATAGAACCTCATCCATCTTGTCTCATAAATCATCCAATCACATAACATAAACAATGCCAGCTGAGTTATTTAACCAACATACTATTAAAGTTGAAACTCAGATATCAAATATTTGCAATGAATTGCTTGAGAATGAATTTCAGAACAAAAATGTACACTGAAATTATTTGGCAAATAATTCTGAAAGATTCGTATATTTGAGAATCTTACTCTCTACTTGTGGAAATTTGTGGATAGATAATGAGAGGACAATCATTAAATACAGTGTTCTCTCATATTCACTCAGTCTTACTTATCACTAACAACCTAAAAAAGAAAATGTCCAATTCATAAAAGTAATGCAAAATTTGCATATATCCTGCAGTATAATATAGAGGCTGGAAGGAATTTTTTTCCATCCCATGGAAATTTCCATTTTTTGTTATTAAAACCAAAAACCAGATTTTCACTGAAAAATATTGGGGTTTTGGGTTGCTAATGAAACACCACAAAAGTTAGAGGGAGGCAGACAATTTTCACACAAAAATTAAGTTAGTCAAAACCCCAATTTTCTACCAAAAATAGTTTTGATGGAAAAAATGTTGACCCGCCCTAGTGCAATATGAGTGATTTGCAGCTTTTGGCCAAAATATTCAAAGTTGGGAACCTAAAGAGAGATTCTTTCTTTGTGATGAGCTCTTCAGGTTATGAGGGCTGAGTGTATGTGTGTGAGAGAAAGAAATACACTGCTGGTGGCAACAGTGGTTATAACCGCTCAGTGATCCGACCGAATACATGTATGTACTATTCCAGTAGCTTCTTTCCTAGACCACTGACAAAACCTTTGGCATGTTCATACTGTCTGACCCCATAACAGAGCAAAGGCCAAATTGTATCCTGACTGGCACAAGCTGCAACATCTGGAATGAGACCAAATGAATCCCTCTGAAAGTAGAAATGCCTCACCCATCATGCAAATGCAGTCACATTTGAGAGGAGTTCAGAGGCAATCAGAAACTCTGTGTGCTGTGGTGTGATCTTCCTGCAAGTCCTTCATCTGTTTGACACTCTTGAAATCTATGGAAGTCTGTTTGCTCCTTTACTCCATTCTCAGCCACAATCTAAACTAGCACTATAAGATTGATATGATGGGAGCTGAGTGTGCTGAGCAGGTCACAGACATGTGCTCAACATCTTGAAGGATAAAGTCCTAACTTGTTAGGGATGAATTATTTGGGAATAGGAAAGAATTAAGATTCAGAATGCAAAGATTTGTGCTATGATGCCCCACAGACCAAATAAAAATGCAGTAATATCTGCTCAGAAGAAGGCAAGTTTCCTGGAATAATAATAATCACATAAAAGGTACTTACCTAGGTGTGGAACAGTTGATTGTTGACTCATTATTGATTCTGGATTGATGAAGTCACAGGTAACCTTGGGGGCATCACATGACCGAGAAATGGTGCTTGCTATTGTGAAAAGATTCTGATTTTCCTGCACTTCTGTTGTCTCGGCCAATAAGGTTATGCTTTCTCCTTTGTAATTTCTCCAGACGATTATGGGCTTTGGATACCTCCCTGTCCATGTACATTTATATCTGCAAACCTGCTGATTCACTTGCAAAAGCATTTCATCCCCTGCCACTGTAACAAAAGGAGCGTTATCACAATGGACACGTGTCTAACAATGCAGAGAGATGCTCAGAGGGTAGAGTGTGAAAAGATCTCAGGGGCATCTTCACATTCGTTCAGTGTTTCATCTCAAAGCAAAGAGTGCATGTTTTGGTGAATGTGATTTAAGACAAACCCCAGTAGAAACAATGGGAAATAATTTTCCTGTTTCCAGAAGCAGATCTGCTTCGCTCTGCCTGAATAAAGATGAAGATTCATGTGTCGCTCTCATTTACACCTGTACAACCTCGGTGAAGCTAATAGTTCTGTGTGAGGTTAACAAAGGGCAGAATTTGCCCCAAATATTTTTACTGAGCAGAATGTGCTCCATAAAGAGAAAGACTGAGCTCCAGCCAAAGCCCCAATCATTGCACCTTTACATAGTGACTCTCACCCTGAATAATCCTGTCACAAAGGCTTAGTGTGAAAAGATAGACAAATATCGCTGCCTTTGCCATTAATAGATGGCTGCCATATTAACCCCAGCATAGTTCAGCAAAAGGGCACTTGAAGGACTTATTTTGTGTAGGAAGATGTGGGTGTATGATTGCCACCTACTGCTCATAGAGAAATAGGTTATGGTAATAAAATGGCAGGAAAAGAAAGAGAATATGTGGAATTGCCACAGGAATCTATTTGCATGTACATGTCAATAAATTACACTAGTGTTACAGAATCCTCTGCCTGTTTCAACCCTCTCCTGGAGCCCGCTCCTTCCGAGCCCCTCAAGAGGCAGCGTATCTTGGGTATCTCTTTATTATGAATTTTAAGTTCACACACTAGGAGAAAACTACAATTCCATTGTTACTCATTTGCTACTGCCAGCCTTTGGCTTTGTGTATTTGCTTTTGTATGTCTTAAATAATATCCAGATCCATCGACATGTAGACAAACAAGTTCAAGTTTCCAGACGAGCAATTCAGAAAACATATTACCTGCACGGAGAAAACTGTTTGTGAAACAGCTGCATTCCAGTAGGGAAGGGATGGAGGGAGAATGGGCAAGGAGGAAGTGGCAGCAGAGGGGGATGGCACGTGGTCTCCTCCTTTGCTGCTTCTGCTTCCGCATGTATTGATCTACTTGCTTAGGCATGTCATATCGCTGCCTCAGTTGAAACTGAGGACAAAACTTTGTTCTTCTCAGGGCTGGTGTACACAGACCCAGGGATTTCAGCAGTGCCCTCAAATCTGTTAGTGTAGGCAGTGCTTTGCCCGTCTTCACAGAAAATAAAGTACAGCCCATGAAGGGGAGCTCTTCAGTGGTCTATTGTATTTCTACAGGAATCCCCAGTGAATCAAGCCATGATGAGCAACAGATGGTAACTGCCATCACCATGATTCTGGCAGCTGAGTTGGCCACATCCAGGGAAGCCAGCAATGCCGACCTTGCAACCAGTTGACCTTCCACCAAGACGGACTGGGACTCATCCCTGGAGTCCTCTGGCACCTTACTGAGCAATTTGGCCAAAGCATCCCAATTCAAATAATCGTAACCAGCTACTAGGACCTGATGATTCACTATACGTAGTTGCAATTCTGCAGTTGAATAAATCTGTCAGAAAGGTCCATCTTTAAAAATGTTTTCTTTAGGAGTCACTTTTCTCTGTCTTGGCAGTATCTTTCATTTGCAGTCACCACTATCGGGGAGTCTGGTGTGGGATCCTGCTAAACCTGTTCATACCCCTCTGATGGAACTTGGTACTTGCACTCCATATGCTTTGCCACTGACACAAGGGTGGAAACTCCTTTTGAATTATAATCCCCACATATAAAAGTATAACCGCTCCATATTAAAGGTGGCAACCAGGATCTCTTTCAAGGTGGATTTTGAATGTTTCTCTTTCTCTTTGCAAATTAAAAAAAGAGAACCTTCTCGGTTTCAATTCTTTTGATATCAGACATTGTAAACTGATCTGTTCTGAACTTGTTCAGTCACTGAGGTACTGTTTAAGATTAGAGGTCTTAAATATGTCTCATTTTTAAAAAGATTTCCAAGAGTCTAACATTTCTTTGTCAGCCTTTGTCTAAAAATCACATTACACCTTAATATTTGAAAGAGTGGAATATTTTAGTGTTGTCTCACTGGTCCCTCCCTCCGTCCCTCCTCATTGATGGGCAGAGATGGTAGCCCCTCCCACAGAGCTGGGCTGAGACATCAGCCTCTCTCTCCCATCACCACCCGGAGTGGACTGAGCCACCAGCCCCTCCCCCATGTCTGGGCTGAGACACCAGCCCCTCCTCCAACCAACTGCCATTTCCCAACTGCCATGGAACTTTTTTGCCACTGAATGTAATAGATTGACTGAATGATGTCCAGGGTTTCTTTGCTTGTCTTTGCATTTTTTTTGTACTCTTTAACTTTGCAGAACCTTTCCAATTTTGCCTGTTCATCCTATGCATCTGCAGTAGCCTAGTATATTTTACACCAAGATATACCTTCCGATCTGATACTCAATCTGTTCTTAAGAATGAAAGTCCTTTTTGTACTTCAGAGCTCTAAAGACACGTGTCTAGTTCTGCCATCTCCACAGCTCCCTCAGAGCAGATTCCTGCCTTAAAGCTCCAATTAGAAAAGGAGAGGTGTTTTGGTTACAACTTGTTTATTTTGGAAAATCATAAAATAAAATACACCCAGAGTGAAGTGCCTGCTTGTGCCTCCCTTTAGCATTACAACATGAAATCCAACAGTATGTGACAGGGCAGTTTGTATCTATTGCTCTCCTCTACAAATTCAGCATGAGCCAGTTAATACAGATAAATGTTAGTCCAAGCTTTGCATTTACACAAAACTCCTTCTAATCATATACCACTGTTTTATGAATGAATTGTAAACTTTTCCAGCTTCAGTTATGAAAACATCCCTGCATTGCACCTAAATTTCAACCTCAGTCATTCCAGTTGCTCCAGAAACAATAAGTAACTTTTAAAAATCCAAAATCTGCAGTAAATATAAGAAACATATTTTAGAAATCAGTTGCCTGGATTATAAATTACATTCACACACAGCAGGTTTGTGTACTCACCTCAGAACTCTCTCAGCAGACTCAAATAAACGCGCCAAAATCCGTTGCACTATAAAAAGCAGGTGTGGGCAAAGGGCAAATGTATGAACAAATACTCAGAAAACATGGGAGGGGACTGAAGGTGAATGAAAGAAATATGCTGGGAGTTTGTAGTGCGTCTGTAGATTGCACCTTCTCCCATCCTGTAGGCATTCGGATCCAAGAATCCACAGATCCCCAAGGTCTATACAATGTTGTATGTGACTACACAAAGTGCAGGGCAATAATGAATTATCTCAATGAACAATCTTCCCCATAAGGATAAAGATGTGTGATCCCTCATAGATACTTAAGCCTTGGCTCTGCAACCATGGAAATTTCCCAGCATCTAGGGGGCCCTCCCACACATTTCAGTATTGTTGTTGGTGTGGCAATATCCCTCCCTACAAAAACTTTAGCCCGCCATCCACAATGGCAGCCTGGGTCACTCAGGAGCCTGAGTTGTGTCTCCCTGTAATGGGGCTGAGCTTACTGGTGATGGTGCCTAGTGGTTATGTTCCCAGGTAACACTATTCCTCATCTCTAGTATTCCTTACCGGTGGTTGCTCCAGTCAGGTATGAGCCATCTCCAGGATCTGTGCCAGTGACTCAGATGTAGGCTTCTTCTTTTATTGTATAAGTGAGATAGAGGTAGATACAGATTTTTCCTTTACTGTTATGATAATGGTACAGTACTGTTCAGTGTGGCATAAGTGAACTCCATCTTGTTAGTTTCTTGAAGTAAACTCTTTCCTGAAAGTTGTATTATTGAACCTAAAAATATCTTGATGAATTCTCTTTGTGCGTGTGAGTGAGGAATGTATGTGCAGGGCATAAAGAGACACCAACTTAAACTGCTCTAACAACAGAAAGGGGAGTAAAGACACCAACTGCCATCTTGACCCTGAAAGCCAAAGAATACCTATCAACGACCCTAAAGTGCAAATAAACAATCCTAAAGTACAGAAGGATCCACCCTGGGAACAAACAAAGTACAGAAATAAGACACTAGTCATGATTTCAATTAGCTGGTGATTAACAACCATAGGAAACTGGAGGCAGCATGACACAGCAAGGTCCATAGACTTACATGAGAGCCAGCAAGTATAAAAGATGGGGTAATACATGGAAACTTTGGTTCATTCTGCAATTGTCATCTTGGAGCATCAGATTCACAACCGACAAAGGCCCAGGTCTCTCCTCATGCCCAGCCTACTTGGCTACTAGGCTGGCTCAAGCAATGCATAAAAGGACTGGTAATTATATCATACCAGCTTGCAGAACTTCTTGGGTATGAATGTGTGTGTGAATGTGACAGCTTTTTGATATTCTTAAACTTATAATAAACGTGGCATATTTCCTTGTTCCCCTGAATAAGTATAACACAGATGGCAGCCCCTCTTCCAGCAGATAATAACTCAGCCCTCCAGTCAGGTCATCTTTCAAGTCCACCCCTTTCCAGGGTGACAGGATCCAAAAAAACATAAAAGTCCAACAGCCCCCACGAAAGAGTGTCTAGCCCAGCTCCGGGTCTCTATATGCTGCACATCCTTGCCTCAGGGCTTCCAATGTCTTTATCCCCCTTATCTTTGGGGTGATGAGGATCATGCCACCCTCACAGATGGCTGGCAGAGGAGCCTGGTCCCTTCTTCTCAACCAGCCTCCAACCCAGGACTCTATGAGTAGCAGTGAAATCAAGAAGTGGCCAGAGGCTGTCTTCCTGTACCACTTCCTACCACTTACTTTCCCAGTCCACGGTGCAGTCAAAGTGTAACAAACAATCCAGCACAAGATGGAATGAAAGTTTCCCTAATCTTTAACGACAAGCTAATTGCTCCTCTGGGGCCTGATGTAGCTGCTGCTTGCAGATCCCTTCCCCTCAGCAGGGAGTCCTGCTTTATGCTTAGTAAGGTGTTTGTGGGGTAAGTTTGTCCTTCTTCCTGTCTGCTGCCCCCCTGAGCTGTTTTGCTCTCTTTTCAATCCCCTCCCCCAGCAGGACAGGCTCTGCTGGTGCAGTGGAGTGGGCGCACCTGGGTCCAGAACCGCTCCTTAACCCTTAAGTCCCAGTGGGAGGTTTATATACCCCATCACACTCCCCTTCAGTGGCATGGAATGGGAGGGCATGTGAAATTTTTCCCATTGTTACCTCTGACTGGAATGTCTAGTAGGAATTTCATGAATTTCCCGGAAGGATAATGGTACTCAGGATGTCTGTCTCCCAGCTCCACACTCTCCAGGCTGACATCTGGCTGCATGCACATCTGCAAATTCTTAGAATTTGGTACTTTATCTCTATTAAGCAGTATTTATCTCCATATAATTCCTTTAGGATGCATAAGCTCCATGGGGCAGCTTCCAGTATGGCAACTGTCACTGTTTAAACTCACTCCAATTAAATGGACTCAACTATATCAGGTACATTTAAATTTGGTCCTCCAAGGTATTGTCTTTTAACACACTTTGTTGGGAAAAGATTAGTATCATATGGAAGTCGTCTTTATTTTAGGGCACAGAAAGTAGAGAGCAATCATTAAAGCTGGGATTTTCAAAGGAGCCTGCTAAAATTTGGCACCCAAATTCAATGTTATCTGGGTGGCTAACTCCTTCCAGTCTCTTTGGAAATCCCAGCCTAAAGCATTGCTCCACACATACACATACTGCAGAACTACAGTGTTTTGGCTGTCTGCGTCTATAGAAGGTGCTACTGGGACAGGATGTGAGTGACCCCAGGTCAGAAATCCCCAGAATACTGCGTAGCTCATTGAGCCACTGGAGAACAGATAGCTGCCTCCAAAACACTTTTTGACTTTAACATGTTCCAGCACACCCACAGAGGAGTTAGAAAAAACATACAATAGTCTTGCTAGAAGGTAACAGTGTAACACTACATTATTTCTGAAAATCCAGAACCTTAACACACAAGAACCAAAAACAGAGAGACACAAAGTAGACTGCTCCCTCAGGCAGAGAGGCACAATTCACCCACCCCCTCCCTTCCTCTAGACTAGCTCTTTTTACACTGACTCTGATTGCATGCTTGTTTGCTGACAGAGCTCCCTGCAAGTGGGACCAGGATAGCCCCCTCCCCATTCTTACTTTTAGTTCCAATATAGTCCTCACTACACCTCTGAGGAGAGGATCAGAGGGTTCGGCCAATCCCATTCCAGCTCACCACCTCTGACAAATCCCCTAGCTAAAACTTGCAACTGTGGAATCACTGTGCCCCCTTAATTATCCAGCCTGGGCTGTTGCTCACAGTGCTTTGCTAGTGACAAGCAGCAAACCTCTCCAGGTGCTGTGATCACTCAGGGTATGTACATGTTGACGGCGGCAAATTTACCACCATCGGATCGATCTATCCGGATCGATTGAGCGGCAGTGAAGACCCGCTTAATCAATCCAGAAGTTGATTCAATTAAACCACCTCCTCAAAAGGTGTAGCATTGCGTTGACAGGAACACATTTCCCATTGGTGCAGCACAGTGGAGACGGTGTGCAGAAGAGGATTTAGTAAGTCAACATGAGTTACACAAACTACTCTATGTAGCTTGCGTAACTCCTGTCGACTGCTGATGAATTTCCCTGTGTGTACTAAGCCTCAGTCAACAACATGCAGTCAACACACCCAGCTAAGTTGCATGAATGCTCTCTAAGCCACTCATGAACCATACACAGGGAAATACCAGCAAATCCCCTCAAGCCCCCAGCCTTGGCCCAAAGTGATCCTTGGTGTTTCTCTTCATTCACAGTGTTTATCACACTGACGGATGGAGGCAGTAGTGACTCTTCAGGGGTTCCAGTTACATGTTAGAGGCCGGGTTGAAGTGGTTCTGAGTGGGTCAAAGTGTGTGTAGCTGGTGACATGGCCACACCTAGGGTGGGGAGGAATGGTTGAAAAATTTCCATCAAAACTGTTTTTAGTGGAAAATTGGGATTTGGAAAAAAAAAATCTTTTTACCTCTTTGGTATGGAAAGTGCTTGCTTTTTGTCAGATTTTTGTCAGAAAAACCAAAAGATTTTCATTTTTTAGATGAAAATTTTCCAATTTTGCTTCCCAAAAAAAAAAGTGGGTTGGGGTTTTCATTTTTTTCAACGAAAAGCTGAAATTTTCTGCAGGAAAAAAAAAACAAAAAATAAAAACCAAAACTATTTTCCAATCAGCTGAACGGATGGAGCCTGAATGCGAGTTACAGAGGGACTATTTAAAAAGTTCATTGTGATATTAGACCTACTGTTATTTGTATGACCATAGCACTTAACTGGGGATCATTGCAGTAGCTGGACGTATCTCTAGAACCTGAATTAATTTTGTAGCTGCACCCATGCTGTATTAATTTAGTTCCAGTGGGGTAGCAGTGTTAGTCTGTATACAGCAAAAACAATGAGAGTTCTGTGGCATTTTAAAGACTAACAAATTTAATTTTTGTAGGCAGAAGCTTTCGTGAGACTCTGCTCACTTCGTCAGATGCAGAGGTTGAATGATACAGTAAATAGGAAACATAGATATACAAGTGCATAGAGAACAATCGGGGAGGTGGATGAAAGCCAGGTACTAGAGGGCTAATGACAGTCATTGAGTAGGAGACTCCCTTAAACTCCCCTGTATATGTGTCCCAAAGTACTTGTTTTAGACATGGCCAATTTCTTATGTTTTTGGAACCTGCATTCAACTTTTCTGACTAAGGAGAAGAAGGATTTGAAAGAGAGATGTTCAAAAGCATCGAGGTGCCTAAAACCCATTGAAATGTGGCCTTGGTCTAAGACTTGGCTCAGTCACTATGGCCAAGATTCTGCCTGCTGGGCTTCACACCAGCAGCACAAAACTCCTATAAAGCCAGCAGACTGTTCACTGGAGGATTCCACCTCTCTAGGGGAGCCTGCATAATGCAGAGCCACCTTAACAGCTCCTATGCCACCCTCTTTCCAGTAGTCGGTGCAAAGGCCTTGGCCAGAGAAGGGGAGAGACTGGGGCTCCCTTATGCTGGAGTCTAATTAGGAATTTAATTCATCTAACCTTTAAACATAGAAAAAAAAAAGGTTAAACACTGACTAAACAATTCTGCTACATCTTTTGTGAAAGTGTTGAAGACTTTATGGATGAGGAAGATCATAATTAGCTCTAAAATAAAATATACCCAGTGAATCTGGGACCCAGCCTGATGCTGATGGGATTAAGACTAAAAGAAAGAGGAGAATCTGGTAGCTACTCTGTGAAAACCCCAGGACTCTGTGATCAAATAATGTTATCAAATAATAATCAAATAATAATAATGTAATCAAAAAATGAAAATGTCTCAAGTCCTGCTTTAAATGGATTGGACCAGACTCCCTAGTATACTCTGGCTGCTGCAGACTCCTTCATTGATCCAAGGCAGCCATAATTAACTAGCTACTTAAGATGAATTGCAGCTGTTCAGCATCACAGAATGGTGCAAAGCATCTAAACTGTGCTGGTGAATGTGTCCTGTGATATTATAGAAAAACATGACAAGATGGTGGTTTTTCCCATTTTGGAAGGTGCAATATTTTTAGAAGACATTTTATTGGAGCACTTTATATTGTTGAACTTTGTTTGGGCTGTTTTAAGAAGCTAGAGGTTTCTTTTTATCCTCCTTGTGAAAAGAAACAAACTCACTATTTTAGGACAACTTCTTTCATTTCTTATACACGTGTAACCCTCATTAAACCCAGTGGGTTGTACAAGAGGCACCAAGGGCTGATCTACAGCGGGAACTTACATTGGCATAGCCATGTCTCTCAGGGGATGTGGGAAATCCACCCCCCTGAGAGATGTAGATATACTGACCTAGCCCCTGTGTAGACAGCACTACATAGATAGACAAATTCTTCCATCGATCTGGCTACCGCCTCTCCGGGAGGTGGATTACCTATGCCAATGGGAGAATCATTGTGGGGGAGGTGGATGTGTAAAAACTGGGTGTATATCTTCAATCTCAACTTTGGTCCAGCCACTGCTACTTCATAATGCAGCCCCAAAATACAGTTATTAATGAGCTATCTAAATCATCTACCTTTTATTATAGAGGAAATGTTGAAATTAGCAATGAGGTTCTTGTTATTGTGACTCCACCCAAGGTGAAGATGCCAATAAGGAAGCTGTGAGACAGGTCGGTGTTTTCTTCATATTAACACCTGCATCCTGTACCCCAGAAACGTTGTATTTTTGAGAGGCTAGTGAATTATCATATTGGACAAAAGTCACAAACAAAAAACCAATAGGAAATGAAAATATTTTATTGCAAAACATGTAATAAACACAGCATGGCGATGTGCTTTTTAAAAAACAAACAAACAAAAAAAAACTTTTTTACCTCAAAATACATTTGTGAAAACCTTGATTTCAGTTATATCAGTATAAAATCAGCATCAGTGTTATTTTAAATGTATTCCTCTTTAATTGAACAAATTCTCATTGTTGTTTCTCTGTGGGAATTTTTGAAGAATGGATAAACTTCTTCTGAGAATGAACAATCATTAAATGTGAACAACACAGCCATATCGGTTACACTGAAAAATCTCACCTGCCTCTCCTCATAACTAAGGTAAATTCCAATTTTCTTGGGTTTTTTCTGCACCATGACTCTGGTCCAGGGATCTGTTTTTGCCCAGTAATCTCTCCCACTCAGACCCAGAGCCCAGAATCCCTCTTTAGGGGAAAGGGAAAGTTTTCCTTTTCTCGTTATGGATTTTCTGGCCACTCCCAGGTCCCAGTCAGTGCTGTTCTCAACCTCCACCTCCCAGTAGTGCTTTCCAGAGGAGAATCCTTCAGAGCCCAACACACAGACAGTCGAATCGAACCTCCCTGGAGTTGGTGGAACATTCTGAGGTTGGGCTTCATGTTTCAAACTCTTCTTATCAATGGAGAGGTTGGGGTGGGCTGTGTCTGTATCAAGAGCAATGTCATCTACAGGAAGAGAGATTTCATTTTGAGAGTCACTCCTATAAATCCAGTATAAATAAGTGGATGGAAATATACTCTGTGGGGCCTTCTTCTGCAGCTCCTCCTCATGCAAAGCTCCCCCCAATTTCAATGGGAGTTTTGCCTGAGTAAGGACTGCAGGACTTGACCAGTGCTGTGTACTTGCCAATTCGATGTTACATAGAAATATTTTGGAAATGAGACTTGCTTGACATTTACATAAAAATAAAAGTGACCCTGAACTGTTTATCTCACTAGTACTCAAAATGGGCCAGATTCTGATCTCAGTTATATTTCTGTGAATCAAGAGTAACTTCACTTAAAATAAAGGCCAGCAAAGTACACCACCACTAATGTAACTGAGAACAGGATCGGGTCCACCATGGTTAACATCATGGGATGTTTTGTGTGTGAAGTATGGCAAAAATATGTTTCCTATCATAGCAAAACTGTGATGAAAAATTCATCAGGAACCACAGAATTGGATTAAGAACTCAAACATTGGTCATGTCAACATAACTCTATTATTCACAGTATAAATAAATAGTATGCACATAAATACATTATAATAGACAGTATATTACTCATTAAAATAAACTTTTGTCTAGTAATTAAACCTGGAATCAGGACCCTTAGGCTCTGTCCCCAGTACTGCTGTTGTTTGAGATTTGGCAGGTCACATAGGCTCTCTGAGAGTTGATTTACTCCTCATTAGGCTCAGTTATCTATGTGTTGTATATTCTATTACCTTCAGCGTTCCGACCTCTTCTCCATTCTGAAATGAAAGTAAGAAAACAACAGATATTGAATTAAGAGAGGCGTTAACCGTGGATTTCCTCCCTCCAACAGCAGGGAAGTTCCAGACTGATGGCAAGTGAAGATGCCAGAAGCAGTAGAAGGTGATTTCTTTTGCAGGAATTAATATAGACAAAAAAAGCACTTGCATGGTCATCCTCTCTCTCTCTGTCTCTCACTCTCTCTCCATCAGACATAGGTGGGCTGCTCCGAGCGAAGATTAGAAAGCATTGTCTGTCTTGCACCTCCAGTCAATGGTCCCCCTCACCACATTACCTCTTTCACTTGGCTTTGATCTGTTTCTAACTCCCTCTTACACATTCCCCTCTCACTTGAACAGAAAATGAAGCTTCCCATCCACACTCATGCTTTCCAACCACCAGACGCTTTATTCGCAACAATGCAGCTCCTACTAGGCAGGACATAGGAGACTTCCCTCCAAGGGTGTGTCTACATTGCAGCTGGGAGGTGTGATTCCTAACATGGGTAGACATACATGCGCCAGCTCTGACTGAGTAAGTGCACTAAAAACAGTAGTGACACCACGCTGGCTCAGGCTAACCATGTGAGTACAATCCCACCTCACCCTGGGTACGTACTCAGGCAGCTAGCCCTAGCTGCTACTCGTGTCACTGCAGTAATACTGCTATTTTTAGCATGCTATCTTGAGCAGAGCTGACACGTGTCTGCCTACCTGCACTGGGAATTACATACTTTAATTTGGAGCTACTCCAGCTTGGCTATTGAGGTGGTTTGGGCCCCTCAGGGAGTCAGTAGGTCTGTCCCGTCACTCAGGCTCAGACAGACAACAAGGAACAGGACACTTTTCTCATCCTGCCTGGTATGTGTGAGCAGTGTGGGGAGCTGCAATGTGTTTGACTGGAGCTGCTGTATTCCCTGCTGTGGATGGGGAAGTAAATGAACTATCAAGATCCCCTTTCCCATCAGAAGCAGCCAAGGAGATGGAGGAGAGATAAGAGAAATGGCCACTCTCTCCAAATTTCCAAGGAATGGGAGTGGAGACACCAGCAAGTATGAACATAGGTCTTTACTCACCTAATTCCTTCCTCATCTTCTCTGAAAAAACAACAACAACAACAACAACAATTATTACAGCCTTCTAAATTCTTGTTCAGTGTTTTCCTTGGTATCATAGATCAACGATTACCCAGTAAATGAATTAAATTTCACAAAAGACATGATGATTTAAATTAACAAAGAGCTAGAGAAATTGATAGCCAGATCGCTGGAAGAATTTATTGTGATGAGGGTCTAAGGTTTGGATGATTAATGCTCTCAGACAGATATTTATGTGGAATGGGGAAAAGTGTGGAGTTCCAAGAGTTTTAAGATCCGGATTAGGAACTGCAGATGTGCAAAGCCGACAGAGCCCTTCTCCTACGCAGAAGAGGAATCTCGGATGCTCTGCAATGGATATTTTGAGGGGGATTGCACTAAATCTAAATTAGGCTATAGGCACTACCACAGACAACTATTAACAACTATTTACAAAGTGAAAAACTCAGTGACACAGAGGGACACAGAGAGAAAAAAACATGAAGAGAAAATGCACATAGATAGCACCAACTAAGGCTGCTGGTGTTAAGAAGGAACTAAGGTGGGATTGAGGCTGAGCCACTCTTATATGACCTCAGGAGGGGCGAAGAGGAGGAGTAGGTTGCATGCACTGTCCCGATGGGTACTGCCAAGGGAAAAATCTCCAGCACTGATGCACTGGGCACAAACACTCCTGAGTGGAATAAACGTCTGCAACCATCCAAAAGATCACTAGTAGTTAAAAAAAACAAAAGATTCTCTGAACAGGATTGTGTTTTACAGGGACTCTATCTTGGAGTGAAGGGGCAGAAAAGTGCATTATCCTCACACATACCCAGCCCAGCCCCTGGCTCACTGTTTCTTTATGGATGTAAAGAAGGAGTTTTGAGAACCAGGAAACCAGAAGAAAATACTGAGCCCTCCTTGCACATGGGGGGAGGTGGCAAAACCTCCACTCCCCCACCACACACACTTTGCTATGGCACAGCAGACCCTATAAGACACTCTTAGGAGGGAGAGGGGGAAAAAAAGTTTCACAAAAGAAATTGCACCAGTTTCAATGCTACAGCATTTGAGAGACCACCTGCCAGTGAAAAATACTCTGCAGTCCTGAATCTCAGATGCAAAATGTGTCTACCTTCCTCGCATTACAAAAACCAGAAAGGTCCTAGTCAGGAAGCAGTGGAACCAGAGGAACTGGGCTTCCTATGGCCCAATTCTGCACCCATGGAAGTTCATGGAAACACCTTTTGGAATGAAGGTGTCTGTCAGTGGGGATCTTGGTCACAGGGAGAGAAGCATCTCCCAGGTAAGCAGGGCAGATCCTACGGGAAGCTTTGAATGTCAAAGCAAAGACCTTCAATTGGACTCCCTTTTCCATGGGAAGCAAGTCTCTACTCTATTCCTACTTAGTCTTTACCGAGGGGTAAGGCTCCGAGTCCAAGGTTACAGATTAAATAAATTATGTATTTGGCACATTGGTTTCAGTGTGA
The DNA here is from genome assembly GCF_026122565.2 of Emydura macquarii macquarii. Taxonomy (NCBI): domain Eukaryota; kingdom Metazoa; phylum Chordata; order Testudines; family Chelidae; genus Emydura; species Emydura macquarii. The sequence goes on from NW_027131710.1 coordinate 133,471, forward strand.
TCACATAAACTGACAAAGATACATCACAGATCTGACAGTTTGGAGCCTGCTGATGTATAATGGATGATTTCAGGAGTGGTACTGAGATTTACAAATACAGGATATACATTATACTCCTGGGAAATAAAAACAGAATAATACAGCTTAGAAAACCATGCAAACTCACCAATTTCTCTCTTCAGTTGCTCTGCAAAAGAAAAAACTTTATCAGTCACCACTTGCATTTTTGTCAAACTCACCATTGCCTTCCTGCCATTGCTTTGAAAAAGCAGTCCAGTCTCAATGTGCCCCCTGTTTGATCACTGTTTTCGTTGCATATTGAGCTAATGAACATTTCTTCCCTCTGAACAGCCCCAACCTCACACTCCCACCACACCCCAGTCAAACAGAGAAAGAACCACCCCATGAAAAATGCCCAAATTCCCCTGAGTCTCAACTGCAAAGTTCACTCACCTCCCTCTCACCAAAACAACAGAAAGAGCCAGACTCCTCAGCCGTGAAGAAAAACCTGCCTCCTCTATCTCCCTCAATGGGGAAATGGCTGACCCTTCCAAACTGCAGAAGTCAAAGCCAACTTACCCTTTTCCTCATGGAGCTTGTCTGAAAAAAAAAAACAAACAGGATATTTCTCAATATATGTACTTTATTGTTATTAAATTAGGAGCGCCTAGTATACAACTCCCAGGATAGCCAGTGAAAACTTGCCACTGAATTCATTGAAGGAATGGTCAAGTCTTGGATTCAGTAACAGTAGGGGTTTTTTTTTCTGAAACGCAGACGCTGCCCACGCATGATTGGGTAACTCCATGGAACCTTAACAATGTCTCCTTGGATTTGTTTTGTGAATGAGACACAAGGACTGCACAGGTGACAAGAAGGGTAACAACATTTCCCTTATCTATCTGACTGTGACTGATACCAAGTGGGTACAGACTTACTGATTTGCTTAGGCAGAGCTTCTGAACAAGAAGTGTTGCAATGATATTAAAAGGTTATTTTTCAGACCAAGAAAAATGTACTTTATTTTCTCTGCTAAAGCTTTCCTAACATTATGAGATATGTCACACTAAATAGACAGGTTTGGGGAGCTAGTGGGAAAAGCAGCATCTAAGCAGTGGGTTTTACATGTATCCTGAGAGGTGAGGCCATTCTGATTGTGTGCAGGTTTGAGTTCTGTAGTCCAAATCCTGCTCCTAGAGAGGTGCATGTTCTGTTTCACAAGCGGAATGTATGTCTTAGTGGGGGAGTCATGGTCACAGAGGGAGAAGCATCTCTCAGACGAGAAGGGGAGATCTTATGGGAAGCTTTGAATGTTAACACAGAGATCTTGAATAGGCCTCCACATTCAATGGGAAGCAAGTCTTTCCTCTGTTCCTACTTAGCCTTAATGTAGATATAAGCCTTCACGTTCGAGGCTAGAGATTGAATTAATTCTGTATGTGGCACATTGATTTCAATGGGATTACAGAAACAGACAAAGATACATCACAGAACTGACAGTTTGGAGCCTGCTGTTGTATAATGGATTTTTTAGGGAGCAGTACTGGGGTGCACAGATTCAGGATATACATTATACTTCTGGGAAATAAAAACAGAATGATAATGTTTAGAAATCCACGCACCATTTTCTGTCTGCAGTTGCTCTGCAAAAGAAGAAACTTTATCAATCACCACTTGTTGTTTTGTTGTTTACAATGTGAAGGAAAAAAAAACCCATAACAGTTGGGTGTCTGATTTACTAACATTATGAAGAGAATGAATCAGTCGTATTCGGTATGGGTTCTATTCAGTGAGCTACATATTTTGTCCAATATTTATCTAACTGTGCATTTGACCACCTTCTGCTGTCTCTGCTGTTCTCAGCCCTACATGACAGATTACCTCCCATTTCTTACATGCCATCTAATCCACACATGCATTCAATGGAACACTTCAGAATCTTCTGACAGAAATCTAACAGCACAGGCTACATTTCTGAATACCTGAGGGTTAGCCGAGCTGACAGAGCAAAACGCAATTAAAACTTCCCATTCCCCAGAAGTGGCAACATTTTGCAACTAGCAAAACCATTCTCACTTTCACATGGGGTCTGTCAGTGGCTATGTCCATTTCTTCCCTCTGAACAGCCCCAACCTTACACGCCCACCACACCCCAGTCAAACAGAGAAAGAATCACCCCATGAAAAATGCCCAAATTGCCCCGAGTCTCAACTGCAAAGTTCACTCACCTCCCCCTCACCAAAACAACAGAAAGAGCCAGACTCCTCAGCCATGAAGAAAAACCTGCCTCCTCTATCTCCCTCAAAGGGGAAATGACTGACCCTTCCCTTTCCAAATTGCACAAGTAAAAGCAACTTACCCTTTTCCTCCTTGAGCTTGTCTGAAAAGAAAAACAAACAGGGCATTTTTCAATACATGTACTTTATTGTAATCAAATTAACAGCCCAATCCTGCTTGCAGGGTAATCAATGGAAGTCTTGCCACTGAATTCACTGAAGGAAAAATCAAATCTTGAATTAAGGATTGCTAGATTTTTTCTGACACCGCTACGCTGCCCCCACATGGATGTGTGGTTGAGTGGAACTTTAACAATGTCTCCTTGGATTTATTCTGTCAAAGAGGCATAGGGACTGCCCATGTTACATGAATGGCTTACATTTCCCTCATGCATCTGGCAGTAACTGATACAAACTCGATGCAGACTTACTGATTTGCTTAGGCAAGGCTTCTGTGCAAGAAAGGTTACAATGACATCACAATGGTTATTTTTCAAGACAGGCAAAAATGTACTACTTTTTCTTTGTTAAAGCTTCCTTTGTTTATCACATACATCACCCTAAATAGGTGTTGGGAGTGATTGGGAATAGCAGATTCCAAGAGATGCGTTTTCCATGGAGCTGGGGATGTGGAAGGAAATGACCAACCCTTCTCTCTCCAAACTGCAGAAGTCAAAGCCAACTTACCCTTTTCCTCCTGGAGTTGGGCTGCAATGAAAAACCAAAAGGACACTTTTCAATATATGCACTTTATCTTTATTAAAGTTATTAAATTAGGAGCTCCTGGTATGCAGCTCCCAGGATAGTTACGTGACCTATGAATCACACATCAAGCTCCAACAGTAGACGCAGCCACTGTGACAGAGATTTGACCCTGGCTGATGGAAGCAGACAGGAAATCTTACCTGCTTCAGGAAATTCCACATTCCTTCCTAAATGAGAACAAGAAACAAAGAAAAATTTTAATTGATGAAATGTGTAGTTCCTTTTTGTCGTTAAGGCACACAAAGACAAACGCAAATACTAGACAAAAATCCTGCTTGCCAAGAACTTCATAGCAAACTTCTGTTGACACCAATGAGAACAGGATTGACTCCACAATCTCTTCTGTTCTTGTTACACCCTAGGGCTCCGGAGTGAGTCCCGGCTGCACCCCATTTCCTCTGAGAGTTCAGATACCCCACCCCTTGGCCATAGGATGCAGAGCAAAGAGCCTTCACCAGCTACTTATTATGTGGGGCTAGTCACATGCCCATCTCACTACGTAGAAGACTAAAAGAGAGATTGGAATCTAATCTTTTTTAATACTTTTGGCAAGAACTTTCATAGTCACTATTGAATAGCGAAAAGCTCAATAGGAAACACAATCCAACTTTCCTAATATGGGCATCAGCTCTTAAAAGCCATTATATTTTTTATTTAATGACTTATATTCCATTTTCAGTTTCAATGTGGAAGCCTTTTCATGCATACATTTTCTTTCATACAATAGCTGTTTTCTGGAGAATTATATTTCCTGGATGACACCAAACAGCACGGGGGAGTTTGTTTAAAGATGCAGTAATGTATAAGCAACAATCCTGAAATCTAGCAAATAATCAGAGATGCTCTTGTCAAGCCAGGAAAAGGGGATTGTGAAAGGCAGGACAGAACAGAGAAGTTTAACAATAAATTCTTCCACTTTCCACTATACAAGATTCGTGTGTGTTGACCAGCTGTTTATACAGAAGAAAATTGTAGCACAGACTTACCTATTGTCTTCTCTAGGTTTTCTGAAAGAGAAACAAATGTTCAGTGATAGTGACAGAAACTTTCACTGTGAAAGGGTCAGGTAGTAAGGTAACTAATAGTTAAAAGCTAAAGATTCCACTGAGTTGTATAGTCCTGTGTGTGCAATAGGGGTGGGAGGGCGAAGGGATGTGCAGGAAGGGGGACCAATAAGCATTATCCCCACTTTCCCCACACCAGTCTCTCCAGCATTTCCAGCTGTACAGATCCCAGCACCAGCTAAAGGGCTTTGTAACAGCCAGGTGAATGGGGCTACAGCAAGGTAGTCAGCAGAACCCTCCTTTTTTGTGGGGAAGAAAAACCTAGCGTGGAAGGGTTTAGTTTGGCTGGGGCTCAGTGGAGTATGTAAGAGACACTCAGCAGGAGGAGGGGATTAAAAGGTTACATTTAAAAGATTGTGCCTGTTTCCATTATAGACCATTTGTGCCTGATAGGCCCAACCCTGTGGTGGGGAAGAGGAGAGAGTTGCAGAACTGCGAGTCCAGGGGGGACCTGAAGCCAAGAATGTGCCTTGAGGGGTGAGCAGTTCCTCCTGGAGATCCCAGGCACAGAGAGGGACAAAGCAATCTCAGGACCGAGCTGACAGGGAACAGGGGGCCAGGAAAGAGCCCTGGAGAACAGCATCCTCATAGAGAAACTCCAAGACTCCTGAGGACATAAAAACTGCTACATTGGGTATGACCAATGGTCCATCTAGCCCAGTATCCTGGCTCTGACAGTGGCCAGCAGCAGTGCTTCAGGGGGGATGTACAGAACAGGAACATTTTGGAGAGATCCACCCGTGTCTTCCCCTCCTCGGTTCTGGCAGTCAGAGGTTTGGGGTCACCCCGAGCATGAGGTTGTCTCTCTCACGGTCTTGGCTCATAGCCATTGATGCACATATCCTCTATGAACTTATCAAGTGCTTTTTGTAACCCATTTAGGCTTTTAGCCTTCACAACATCCCTTGGATGTGTCTCGAGGGGTGAGCTGTTCCTCCTGGAGATCCCAAGCATAGAGAGGGATAAGGTACACTCAGCACCCAGATGCCAAGGTCAGGGAAGACCAGGAAACTGCTCTAGAGAAGAGCATCTTTGTATACAAGGCTCAAGACTCATGAGCATGGGGCCTACTTTCCCATCAGTCTTGGGCTCTGTGGAAATTTCTGGCTGCTTTACACTCTCCTTTTTGACCCGAGTACTCCCCTCATGAGCAGAGGATTCAGAGGAACCTTCCCTGGGAAAGGCTCCTGGAGCTCCCAGCAGAGGTTTCCCATCAGACTGGATGCTCTGGCCCTTCATTAGCAGTGATTCTCCTTGCGGGAAGGTATTAATCCTACAGTTGTTATAGACAAGTTGTGTTGTGCAAGCTAGAGATCACTGCTAAACACTTTCATAATGAAACCTCACTCTGTGTGTTTTGCTCTTCAGTCAAAGCAACTCCACCCTTGCATTTTTGCCATTTTTTTTGCAAAGGCAGACACCTCTCAATGTGTCACCCCTTTTGTCTTTGTTTTTCCTGCAAATTGAGTTAATGAACATTTCTTTCCTCTGAGAAGTCCTAATTTGACACCTTCATGCCAACCAAGTAGAGATACAACCTTCAGTGAAAAATGCCCAAACTCCCTTGAGTCCCAAATGCAAATACGCACCTTCCTCCTCTTGCTGCAAAAACACAAAGGTCCTGGCCCGCTCCTCCCCTACTGAATTGAAGGAAATCTGCCTATCCCACCTCTCTCACTGGGGAAATGCCAGGCCCTTCCCCTTTCAAACTGCAGCTGTCGGAGAAAACTTACGTTTGTTCTCCTTCAGTTGATCTGGGAAAGAAAAAACAGAAACTCTTTTCATTATATTCACTGTATGATCTGATGAGGGGCCTAATCCTGCTCCTTATCATGTAAATCTTGTCACTGATTTCATCAGGAGATGAATCGGGCCCTGCCAGGGGGCCTGATCTCATAGCCTTAGTTAGAGCAGGCCAACAGGCTCAGAATTGCACAAAAGAGAGGGGGTCTGCTTGTCCCAAAATACCCAATAGCCCAGCGATTAGGGCATCCAGCTGGAAAACAAAAGACCTGGATTCAAGTACCTGCTCCAAATCACATAGAGCCTGGGATTGAAACCTGGCTGTCCCACACTCCTAAACCCTGTGCTCTTGGTATCATGATGCATGCAAGGGTTTCTCTCAGCTTTGCAATGCCTGGGTACATTTGTGACTCTGGTCCTTATGATTTCATTCTGAAATGCAATGGGAAAGCACAACCATGTTCTTTCCTTCAACCATGCAAAACATGTCACTTCTTTTCTGTATCGGAGCTTTCACTACATCATCAGAGAGAGAATGGAAAAAGGGTAGTTACTGACCTGTATGGTAACTGGGGTTCTTCAAGATGTGCTGTCCATATGCACATTCCTCTAATGGTGCTCAGTCACCCCACCTCACTCACGGTTGGAGTCATTTGCCCAGCAGTGCCCGTATGTATGAGCATGTGTCTTGAGACTCCTCATGCCACATGTCAAGTGCATTAAAAGATGGAGTTTGCTAATTGCCATGCAATTTCCTCTCCCCTGTAGAATCCTGGTAGGTAGAAGGATTCCAGGGTAGAGGAGATGGAAGGTAGGTCATGGAATGTGCACAAAGACAGCACATCTCAACAAACTCCAGCAGCTGTACAGGTAAGTAACTTCCTTTTCTCTCATCTAATGGACCAGTGTAATGGTCCGAGTCCAACCCCTGAGAAGGTTCAGGTTCTGCCCCTGCTCTCAAAAGCCTCCCTGTATTCTGTTACATTTTCTTTGTTCCAGGGGAGTAGAGCTGTCGGTTGAGGTTATGGTCACAGAGGGGGAAGCATTTTTTAGATAAGCATGACAGATCCCACCAAAGGCTTTAAATATTAAAGCAGAGACCTTGAACTGGACTCCACCTTCAGTATAAAGCAGGTCCTTACTCTGTTCCTGCCTAGCCTTTACACAGTTATATTTCTTGGATCCCAAGGAATTTTACCTTACTACAGACTGAATAATTCTATATTTGGCCTACACAAGGGGATAAAAACACCACTCAAAACTGACAGTTTGCAGTCTGCTGGCTTTATAATGGATTATTGAAGGACTGGTGTTGGGTCTTACAAACATAGGACATACATTACCTTTCTGTTAAGAAAAATTGAGTGTTACTGCTTAGAAGTCAGTATAAACTCACCATTTTGCCTCTGCAGATCCTCTGTGAAAATACAAACATTATCAATCAATACCTGGCTTGTTACCTTTTAGCTTGTGAAAAGCATTTTAATATGGCTAATCAATGCATTAATTCCATGAATAGCATGTGTGATGCTTTGGGGGTTCACCCAGACCAGGACAGGGTGACAGCCTGCCCTGAAATCCTGAGTTCTTCTGTGCTTGCAGCTTTGGCTCAGGTCCCTGACCCCAGCAGTCTGCTCACAGGACAAAGGCTTCACCCTGGCTTCCCCAGCCTAGTTCCATGCAGGGTGACACCAACTGCCCTTCGAGTCCCGAGTCTCCCCAGACTCGTCTCCCCTGCTGTGTCCAGTCCCTTTCAATGGCTCTCATAGAAGTTCTCTAGTTCTGGACACATCGGACTTAGTTTTTGTCCAGATCTCTGTGAATTTCTGGGCCCACTTCTGCTTAGAATAGGTCTTTGCTAGCAACTGATACATGACATTCAATGTACAAAATATATAATAATATGTAAGGACATATACTACTTGAATTATCATATTTATTTAATATATGAAAAACTATTTGCATACCTAATTTAGAGCGGTACTTTTTCATTTCTGAAAGAAAGCCAGTAAAAGGATGAGTAAAGAATAACTTATATGTGAATTCTCTGGTTTGCACTGCACCACCCACCTTTCTAATGGGCCCCTCTCAGTCACAGTCTAATCACCTCAATCTTTTCTTCACAGAACACTGAGCCTGAAAAATTGCTGGATCATAAAACACAAAGGGGACCCTTTTGTAGAGGTTAAAACAGATCCACACTGGAGATGCCCACCTGGGTCATAGAGAGTTTAGAGTGACAACATTCAGTGGTGCTATATAGCAGACAACAGGCCAAATTCTGTCTGATTTGGACCCTTACTGAAATAAACAAGACAGAAGGGATGTACATGAGAACAGAATTTAACCTTCAGGCCACGATGCGGCACAGATTTCAATATATGCCTAACTTTATGCACTGTAAACAGTGACACTGACTTCAGCAGAATGTCTCGTGGTGCATAAACCATTGCAGGATTGGGGCTTTATTAGTGCAATGTGTTAGGTCCCAGTCCAGCAAGGCAGTCAAGCACATGTTTAACTTCATCTTGTGCTTGGGCTGCATTAAAGGTACTTATGCATATGCTTAAGTGCTTTGTTAAATCAGGCCTTAGTGATGTTGATTTCAGGATGAGGAAACTGCAGGAAAGTAGAATGTACTTTGCAAAACAGGCCTCTCAACACCAACTGGAAAACACCAACTGGAATTTCCCTATGGCAATAGGTGGATGTGGTTCCACAGAAGACCATGTTAGTGCCTTGCTATGTGTTAGTGATGCTAACAAAGATGTCTAACCCATCTGTGTGCAATTACTGACATAAAACTGCAAAATATTTTGAAAACTGACAGCACGGGCAGCACTACTGATGCCATTAGCATTAACTCTGTTAGGAGTGCAACACAGATTTAGAGCGTCCTATTTCTTTGCAACAATAGCTCTCTGAAACGGGTGCATGAAACAGACATACAGTTTCATTTGCTTGGTGGCAATGCAATGAAGTGAGGTTTGACCCACAATGAAGAATAAAGTAAGGACATAGGAAACCTTACCTGCTTCAAACAGTGTTTCTTTCTCTTCTGAATGAAGGGAAGAAAACAGATAATGTTTCTTATTTAACTGATGTTTTTATATTTCTTATTTTGCCAGTACCATACACATAAAAAGTGGCATTGGAACAATTTTTATAGTGGGGATGCTGAAAGCCATTGAACAAACTGTTCATGAACAAGCCACTGAAAGCCATTGAACAAACTGTTTATGATAGAAACCACTTCAAGCCAGGGGGTGCTGCTGCACCCCCAGTTCCAGCCCCCTGCACACAAACTTCCAAACACCTATTCCAGAGCCCAAACCAATTCCGGCTGAAGGTCAGTGCAATCTGTAAAGGGGGCAGGAACAGGTTTACAAATATTTTTCCAAGAGTTACCACAAATCATACCATCTTCAGATCGAAATGTAAAATTCAGTTGTAAATCCTATGATCTTGACCTTCCATGATAGCGAATTCAAACAATATAAACAAACACAAAACAAATGACACTAAGTATATACTAACTTGGCTGCTTTTCATGGTAATCTCTGTGCCCATGGGATTTTTATTTTATTCTCTATGTGTGACTTTAATACAAATAATATTTCTTTAGAGATAGCATTTGGGAGAAGGAAGAGCAAGTGATCCCTGGCATTGCAAGACTGAACTGAACAATAATAGACAGACAAGGTGGGTGAGGTAATATCTTTCACTGGACCGACTTATTGGACTGTATTGAACAATAATAGCCTATTTAATAGAGCATCCTGTCTCTGACAATGCCTGTTCCAAGTTTCATCAAAGGAAGAGGCAGAAACCCTTAACGGACAATTAGACTGTAATATGTCCTTGATCAACCATTTTGCCAAGCTCAGGCAGCATTAGTTTGATGGCTTGAAGCAGAAGGATTTTTAAGTCTTTTACATATTTAACCGTTGCCATTGTAAGCTGAGGCTGCAGGCCACCTGGTTATTTCCTATTTTCTAAGAGAACTCTCGTTTTATTCTTACTTAGTTTGATGATGATCAGGCAACTGTCAGAAGCAAAGTATGCAATGAAATCTATTGGTGACCTGATCAGGTCCTTATCATTCCTCCTCATTGTAGCAGGAACTCAATAAAATCCTCCTGGCTCCTGTGCCTGTGTGGATTAGGCTAAATGCCATTCAGAATTCCAGGAGGGAAGGAGAATGGAGTCTTTCCCTCTTCAAACAAACAGACCAGCCATGCCCAGACACAGCTGGCAGGGTTGCCAATCATGGAGGCAGGCATTCACAGCTGGCCTTCATATGGGAAACGAACCTAATATAAAAGAGGGAGAGCAGCAAAGCAAAAGGGAGGTAGAAGAGCTTAGGGTAGCAGAGTAGCAACAGCTCTGCTTCAGGCAGTCTTCTGGAGCACCACCACAGGGCAATAATATGCTTGCAGACCCAGGCAGAAAACACTTAATTGAGGAACTACCTGGGGATAGAGACAAGCTGGGAAGTCCTGTGATTCCTGCAAGGGAGCACCAACAGACCCCACCAGGAGTCTGTAACAGAGTCTTCTGTTGGGGAAAGCAGCAGGGGAGAAAAGATGGCCACTGTTACCATATCCTGGCCTGGAAGTCATTTTGATGGCCTGATAGTTGACTGAAAAGCTGAATCAGCTACCCATGTGCAGTGCTACGTGTGACGTTAGCAAGTGGAGCAGAATAATGTATTTCTATTGCCTAGTATAGGCTCATTTGTGGTACCCTTATTTCCATTGGTAGCAACTTATTCCATGAATACTCCCATAGGCTGGGAGGGCTATTTCCATACCACATCACAAAGTTGAAGCCTGTACTATTCTGGCCTCATGGCTGTTCAAAGAAGAGCCATGGGAATTTTTTATAATTGAAAAACACGATGTTGGTGCTTGAGCCAGTCTTCCCAATCCTTCATGGCTCCTATCAGTCACAAGGGTGTGGAGGTCCCACCTGGCCTGGGCTGTGATGGGGTAACTGCAATGTGCCCATAGAGCCAGCCAACATCCCCAGCTAGACATTTGATAAGAGACTGAGGCAGGACTCACAGGCTTTTCCTTTTGCCTCTGGCTTTTCCCAGCCTAGCTCACTCCCTGAAGTCTACTACAGTGAACATGTCAGAAGAAGGAGCGGAGATGAGGGAGAAAGGTCCCCAAACATAGCCATAGAATGCAGCTGAGAATTATATTCTAAACCATGGAGCTGAGTCACTTATTTGAATGTAGTCCCCACCCTTTTGGATTTTGCTAGTTCTTGGACCACTGAACTGAGGATCTAGGGGGCCTACCCTCTAGCCTACAGAAAACTGGCTGCAGACTCTCTGGATGCCATTTCCCAGCTGGCTTCAGGCCCGGGGGAGGCAGAATAGACTAGAAATGCTTATAAAAGCCAGTGGGGAGCTTTGGCTAGAATGATTTATACAGGCAAGTTTGCTGGGCGAGGGAGGAGCCAGAACTCCTCAGTCCCTCAGTGGGAGAGGAGAGGCTGACTGAAGGACAAAGGGACTGACTTTGGTTTCACTTTTGAGCTGTTTGAGTTTGGAACCTGGAGAGGAGCAGCATGGCCTTTCAACCAAAGCAGGACTTTGAACTATTGTGGGGGTTAGTGTGCGACTAGAGAATTTGGAGACCAGTGGTCAGAGGGGATCACCACTAGCTACCAAGAGCTGGTGGGGACTTCCCAGAACTCCAGACCAGAGAGCCAGGAGAGGACCCTAACCCACCTGGGGGTGAAGACATCATAAGGAAACACCTTTCTTTTTGTTTAAGCCATCCAGCATTCACAGAGCTTCAGCACTTGTCACAGGACTTATCCCCAGCATATCAGCTGCCTGAAAAGGTGCTAGGGAGGGATCTGGTCTTTGCATATATGGTGAATGCAGGGAGATGGGGAATTTGTTATATTGTTGATGTTTTAGTATTTTAGTTCATCTTAACACTTTCTTTAGTTAACCTTAACCTCTTTCCAGTGGAGAGTAGAGTCCCCCATGGATGTGTACTGAGACCAGTGATGTTCAACACATTCATAAAAGATCTGGAAAAAGGGGTATACTTGGGAGAAGGGGGTCTAGTGAGGTGGTAAAGTTTGCAGGTGATACTAAATTAGCCACAATAGTTAAGTCCAAAGCAGACTGCAAAGAGTTACAAAAGAATCTCACGAAAGTGGCAGACTAGGCAACAAAATGGTAGATGAAATTCAAGGTTGATGAACGTAAAGCAGTTCACATTGGAAAAAAGTATCAAATATACATACAAAATGATTGTGATCTACATTAGCTGTTACCACTCAAGAAAGATCTTGGAGCCATCATGGATAGTTCTCTGCAAATATTCACTCAATGTGCAGTGGCAGTCAAAAAAGCTAACAGAATGTTAGGAATCATTAGGTAAGGGACAGATAAGAGAAAAAGTATCATAATGCCACTGTATAAATCTATGATACTCCCACACCTTAAATACTGTGTGTAGTTCTGGTCACCCCATCTCAAAAAAAGATATATTAGAACTGGAAAAAGTACAGAGAAGGGCAACAAAAATGATTAGGGGTATAGAACAGCTTCCATGTGAAGAGAGATTAAAAAGACTGGGATTGTTCATTTTAGAAAAAAGACAACTAAGGGGAGATATAATAGAAGTCTATCAAATCATGAATGGTGTGGAGAAAGTGAATAAGGAAGTATTATTTACCCTTTCACATAATACCAGAACCAGAGTCAACCAATGAAATTAATAGGCAACAGGTTAAAAACAAAGAAAAGAAAGTTCTTCTTCACACAATGCACAGTCATCCTGTGAAACTTATCACCAGAGGATGTTGTGAAGGTCAAAAGTATAATGGGTTCAAAAAAAGAATGAGATAAGTTCATGGAGGATAGGTTCATCAATGGCTATTACTCAAGATGATCAGGGATTCAACCCTGTACTCTGGGTGTCCCTAAGCCTCTGACTGTCAGAAGCTTGGACTGGATGACAGGAGATGGATCATTCTGATTAATTGCCCTGTTCTGTTCATTCCCTGTGATACATCTGGCACCAGCCGCTTTCAGAAGACAGGATACTGGGCTACATGGACCATTGGTCTGAAACAGTATGGCTGTTCTTATCTTGTTTCCCTAGAGCCTTTGTTTCCTGTCCCCTGTGTTATACTGTTATTTCTGAGTGAGGCTTTTCATTAGTTGGGACCTGTATTAGTGTATTGTATTGTACGTGTGCTGGGTTATATTCCTTGTGAATAGCATAGTAGAATTTGTCATTTGCCCAATGGACAGCACCTCCTTGTCCCAGGCACAGAGAAGAGTAATCTTTGGGTGGAGGCACCAGGCACTAAAATAAAGAACCCTGGACCCAATGCATGCCTGGAATGTGGAGAAGCCACTCTGATTAGGAAGCAGCGGGGAGGAGGCTTAAGCCATATGAGGGAGAGAGAGGCTACATAAAATACAACGTTGGCATTTCCCTCAGAGAGCTCTCTCTCTACAGCAGAGAGTGCTGGAGGAGCCTCTGACTCCTGTGAGGCAGAAGAAAGCTGTCAGGGACTGCAGGGGGTGAACCCAAGCTGCAAGCAGGCAGAGCTACCTCCCCCTTTTAAGGGAGCTGTGAGACCCTCACACAATGAAGAAACATTCATTATTCATACTTTTTTTTCAATCAAAAATGGAGGAACAGTTTTCGTTTAAATTTTCCAGAAGAAAAAACAAAATCATTGCCTTTGAGGAAAGGCAGTGGCTGAGCACTTGCAACTCCAACTGTGGTTATTTCGCTAAATTATGAGCAACTGTTAATAGAGTTTTATAACGGAAAAATCCATATCCTTTTTCTCTAGAGGGATGACTGCTATATATATAGGTTTATGAATGACTGTAGAGTGACTGAAAAGTGAGTGACTGTATTCACTATTAATGTATGGAAACACATTCCTCTTACCTAATTTAGCACTCAGTATTCGTAGCACTAAAAGAAAGGCAGACAGAAGATCAAGATAGTCTAATTCAACCCAATCTAATTCCCACTGAAGTCAAGGGAAGCAATCAAACCCTTTATCCAATTAACTGCTGTTGAAAGAGCAAAATACATTTAAAGCTTCATATTGCTCTACAATGACTCTTGGTGCATGAAATAACCAATCATATTTTCATGTGTGCTCTATTAATGTGACTGGGTAAAATATGCCTCTCGCTGATGGATCAACAGATATACAGGAAATCTTACCTTCTTCAGAATGCTCTTCTTTCTTTTCTAGACAAGGAGAAGCAAACAAAGGGCCATTTTTACTTGATTAAATGTTTCCTTTTTGTCATTACCATATACACACACTGCTCCCACTGAAATTCATGACCAATCCCTGTTGATTGCAGTGGGAGCAGGAACAGAAGTCTACGGTCTCCACTTATTTCTGTCAGACTCTAGGATTCTGCTTGGTGTCAGGCTCTCCCCCTCCCCACATATTCTTTTCAAGATTAGGAGCCCCTCCCCTTTGTACATCCAGTGAGAGGATCTTGGAGTTCCCAGTAGTTCCACACCACCACCACCACCATGGTAGAGGACAATCTGACCCTTAGTTCTTATGAGATCCATTGGGAAAGAGGGGTGGGAATATTGTTTACAGAATTACAGACCAGTTGCAGGGGGTGTGGATGGTAGGGTCTAGAAATATTTAGATCCAGATCCACCCAGTGGTTAGGGTAATCACATGGGATATGGGAAATACTTAAATTCTCTCCTCTGTCTGCTGAAATGAAGGGATTTGAGAGAAATTTCCTACTTTTCAGACAACTGGCCTAACTACTGGACTATGTATCTTTCTCAGTCTCTCTTGTTGAAGCTTTTCCTCTTTAATTAAATACATATTAAGTGAGGGGGGAGGTAGCGGGTACCACCTCAGAAGTTTGAGTGGTTAGGGCACTCACCCAGGCAGTTGGAAACCCAAGCTCACCTCCCAACTCTTCCTGAGGGGGAGGAGGGATTTGAACCTACAGCACCCACTTTTCAGAGGCTGCGCTAATCATTCATTTATGGGATATCCTGGTGTGAGATGCTCTCAGTCTCCCCTGTTGAACCTCTTCCACTTAGTATAAATAATTAAAGAGTCATTATAGCAGGAGGACTGGACACTGGGTTTCTCCCTCCCATGCAAAGGCCCCAACCACAAGTATACAGTCATTATGGCTCTTGGTCTGTCTCTTACTCTGTTAGTTGTTAATTAGTTAATCCAAAGTGGAACAGCATCAACAGAAGAGATTGAGGGAACATCCATATTGGAATATCCCATAACCCAGTGGTTAATGCACTGAGAGGAGTGGGAAACCCTGGTTCAAATCCTTTCTCCCCATCAGGCAAAGGGGGGAATTGAACCTGGTGAAAGCTGTAACCATTGGACTAAAAGTTATGAGGTGGCAATTACCGCCCACACATTCTTCATGGGACCCAATCCAGTAGCTGGTCTGTGATTGGGCCCCACCCCCCACAAGATACGCAGAGGAATGCCTACCTTCTTTCTGGTTCATGGACCACACTGGGGCCTAGAGTGAAGCAGCAGTGTGCATGCCCACAGGCAGAAACATCACCAGCAAGGAAATTTTTACAGTAAAAACTTGTGTGCTGTGGGTTTTGGCGGCTACAGTCAGGTGGCAGCTGCCTTCTCAAAAGTTGAGGGTATTTTGAAAGGTTACAAAGTGACTGAGGAATTTTGAAAGCTTGAAGAGTGAAAAAATGGAAAAAAAGGCAAAACAAAACAAAAAACTTGAACAACCTTCATTCTATTTCATTCAGTGGAAAAAAATAAAAAGGAGAAAGGGGGGGAGAACAAAAAAATCATTAAAAAAATTGAAAACCAAAATAAACAAAAAAAAAATTTTATTTAAAAAATTTCCTCTGAAAAACTAAAATGTGGAATGAAAAATTTTTTTGCTTTTTTAAGGGAAAATTTGAATATTTTTTACCAGGTACAATCATGTCATTCACAGCCAATAGGCACGGTGGGTTAACACATTTTTGCTTCCTGTAAACAGCCCCAAACCTGATGATCCAAACCTACTTTAGATGAAGAATATTCCCAAAAATGCACCAGAGAAAAAGAAACAATCTAACCCAATTATGTTTTATACTGCCCTCATCACCAATCATTGATTGAGAAGCTGCAATAAACTGTCCAATTCTGCATCTAGCAGATCAGAGCTTCTCTTCTGATTTTCTGCATCAGATATACAGTACACACAATTCCACAACATGCTTCATCTCTCCTCAGTTTGAGAAGGCTACATAAATGAATGCAAACTTACCCCTTCCCATCCGTAGTTCATCTGCAAAGGAATGACCTACATTTGAGTAACTACATCTTTTTGCTTTTTTCTGTAAATCTTTGGCGGTTGACTTTGGATTGGTGCTTGTTAAGTGTGAGCCATGAAGGATGTGGAAGTGTAAGGAATTAGCTCCTCCTTCATATCACAGCCACACAAGTCAACCATGATTAGCATTTCAGTTTTCAAAGTGCAATATTTTCCCCTCCTATTATTAAGAATGAATCAAGAAAGATGGATTGAAGCCCAGCATTGGAGTTACTTATCAAATCAGTTTGCAGCCTCTGATCCTTGGACTTCTCACTGTTGATGAAGACTCCAGTGTGGGCAGCTGACTAGGTGCAATTCCACCCTAACCCATCTGTCCTTCCCCACCTTGAGTACAAGGCTAGATACATACAAGGCTACATACATTAATGAAAACTTACCTCTTTCCAACTGTATTTGATCTGCAAAGGAATGACACACATTTAACTTACAGCACAGTTTTTGCCCTGTTCTCTAAACTAGTGTTTTTATGCAGCATGTGGCTGCAAGGTGTTAGCTACAGGGATGCTGCAGTGAAATGATTCTGGATGCAGGTTGCTGAGGGAGTATGGAACTAGTTCCTCCCACATGCCCCATTCACACAAGTCAACCCTAATCAGCATTTCACAGTTTCCAAAAAGTGTAATTTTGCCCTCATATTATTCAGAATGAAGTAAGATTGATGCTCAGCATTTGAAATCAATTACCAAGTCAGTTTGCAGCTTCTGGCTCATTTTCGATGAGCACTTCAGTATGCACAGCTGCTACAAACTTCTCCTTACATCCATGGCTTCCTAGAAGGCTGCACCTTGTCCTAGCAGAAGATGACTTTGCTACTAGGATCCACCATGCCCACATCTGCTCTCAGCTCGAATACTGGACTGTAGGAATCACCACCTCCTCACTGCTGTGACCACTCCAATACAGGCAGCTAAATGGGTGATGACTCCATCCCTGCCTGCTGTCTCTCCCCTGCCTGAGTAAAGGGCTACACAAATGAATGCAAACTTACCCCTGTCCCTCCGTACTTGATCTGCAAAGGAATGACACACATTTGAGTAACAGCATAGGTTTAGCCCCGTTCTGCAAACAAATGCTTTTATGGGGTATGACATGGAGTAGGTGGCTGGAAAATGTGAGCTACAGTGTTGCTGAAGTGAAATGGTTACAAATGCAGCCTACTGAGGGGGTAAAGAACTAGTTCCTCCCACATAGCCCATACATACAAGTCAATCCAATCTGCATTTCACAATTTTCTACGTGCGTTATTTTGCCGTCTGATCACTCAGAATGAAGTAGGATGAATGGATTGAAGTCCAACACTGGAGACTATTAGCAAGTCAGTTTGCAAGTCTGGCTCATTTTGGACTCATTCCCGATCAACACTCCAGCATTCATAGCGGCTACAAATTCCTCCTTATGTCTCTGGCTCCTATGAGGCTGCACCTTGTTCTGTCAGAAGATGACTTTCCTACCAGGATCCACGCCTACATGTGCTCTCAGCTCCAATACTAGCTTGTAGGGATGAACACATGGACCTTCAAAAAACATCATCGGGTCCAGAACACGTCAGCCTGTCTCCTCATAAATCAGGTCAAACTTACTCATTTCCATCCGTAGTTGGGCTGCAAAGGAATGACATACATTAGGGTAACAGCAGAGTTTTTCTTCTATTCTGGAAACAAATGTTTTCTACATTGGAAGACTTGGTAGAGGTGGCTGTTAGGTGGGAGCTACATGCACTCTCAGCTCAGATGCTAGGTTGTGGGGATGATCACATGGACCTTCCAAAAACATCATCGGGTCCAGAACACATCAGCCTGTCTCCTCAGCGACACTAGTTCCCAAGAGCTCATGAATATAGGGCTTCACTCATTACACTGGCTCTTCACAGATTCCTAGGTAAAATATGGGGCATCATATGGAAGGCCCTGCTTGCTATGGTACCTGAAGGACTGTCTATCTCTCTCACACACCACAGTTTCCATCAGCAACTACCTTCTGAGGGAGCTAAGAAAGTATCAGCCAAACCCACTAGACAACAGGGCTTTCTCAGCAAGTGGCATAAGACTTTTAAAAAAAAATCTCAGTGAAATTGCTTAGAAATCAAAGCAAACTTACCATTTTCACGCTGGCACTGTTCTGCAAAAGAATAAACTTGATCAAGATTTGTGATTACTTTGTTGTTGAAAATTAGATTCTCATTGCCACTGACCACATAAATAGTTAACTGCTTGGAATAGCAAGAATTAGCCACATGCAGAGCC
This sequence comes from Emydura macquarii macquarii, assembly GCF_026122565.2. Classification (NCBI taxonomy): domain Eukaryota; kingdom Metazoa; phylum Chordata; order Testudines; family Chelidae; genus Emydura; species Emydura macquarii. The sequence continues at coordinate 151,925 of NW_027131710.1, forward strand.
TGATCTAAAGTCCAGTGAAATCAATGTGATTCTTTCCATTGGATTAGATGGATTTTGGATCTATCCCAAAGTTCCTCATAAAAGTCCCTTCCACATTTACATATTTTGGAAAGATATTTCTGCACTGAAACTGGAAGAACAAATGAGTAGAATGTTTTAAAAGTCTTTCTCTGAGACATTCACATGCTGAATTAAGATGTTGCTCTGCCAAGCCAATGACTGGACTTTAGGGTTTTCTCAGCCACTGGCATAAGACTTCGGAGCTTCTTTTAAAGGTTGTGAGAATGACATCAAGTCTCACCACTTCAAAACCTAGTCTGATACCCACTTACTTAACCTGGCTTTGCCAGAGCCCCAGCAGTACTACCCAGGTATTTTCCATGTGTAGTTGTATATTTTTTTCTTTCCCAAATGAAGACCTTTGCACTTGTATTTATTGAATTCCATCTTGTTGATTTCAGACTAATTCTCCAAATTGTCAAGGCTGTTTTGATTTTAAATCCTGTCCTTCAAAGTCCTTGAAACCTTTCCTATCTTGGTGTCATCTGCAAATTTTATAACCATACTCTCCGTCCAGTTAGCCAAGTCATTAATGACATATATTTGAATAATATACAGGTGTTCTCTAGATAATGTGAACTAATGTTTTCTATGGAGACTAACTTAAGATAGGGAGCTGTTTATCTTCACAGCCATATGGGGCACTCAGTCGTCCCCCATTGACATCATTGGGACATCGTTGGGACTTCTGCCATTGAGTTCATGGGAAAGTCTAGTGAAGTCTGTGTGATTTTTTTTCTTGGATTTGATGGGTTTTGGATCAACCCATTTTTCTGTCCCTCCCTCTTTTGCTGTTTTCAGTATCTCGTTTCGTCTTCTCTTCTGCAAGCAAACTTTACAAATTTGGGATAGTCATTTCTCTTAAAAATTGCAAACAGAAAGATAAAAAATCTGAGGGATTGCTTAAAAATGCAAATTTGCCCATTTCATTTTCAAACACTTTGGTAAAAAAAAAATATTTTTGATCAACATTTATGTCGTTGTTTGTGGACCATGTAGGTAATACTGCAGTTGTTTAAGTAGGAGTTTTCATGAAAGCTCTGTTTTTCCTCATGTAACTCCACTGATTTCAGTGGAGTTACAAAAAGGATGTACTGGGCTCAGATGGGCAGTATACCATTTTGAGAGGATGTGTGGCCAAGACAGCTACACAGGTCATGCAATTCCATCAGATACTCTATCCCTTCTCTGTTTCAGAAGAAAGCTATTGAGATCAATACAAATTTACCCTTCTCCTCTTGGAATTCCTCTGAAAAGGAATGACATATATTTCAGTAAAGTATAGCTGTTCTCTAGATAGTGTGAACTACTGTTTTCTATGGAGGCTGATTTAAGATAGGGAGCTGTTTAGCCTGTAATAACAAGACTGAAGCAAAGGATGCATGTGGGCAGGACACTAGAGCATAAGGAATTATGTCTACCCCATACCCAGTCACACAAGCCATCTATCATCATCGTCATTTCACAAGTTTCTCTGAGCATTATATTTCCTTTTTATTAATAAGAATGCATTTAGACTAACGGACCATTCAAGTAACTATCTAAATTACTATCACTAAATGCTATTTAACTCCTAACTATTTAATAAACTAAGTTTTAATGCTAGCCACTCATCAGGGATGCAAAAGGATTCCTCAGCTTCACATAAAACTATTCAGCAGGTCACAGTGAGAAGAAACTGAGGCACCTGGAGCACGATGCAACTTTATACCCTTGCCCTGGAACACTCCATGTTCACTGAGGGGAGGGGTGAGGGAGCTGCACGAGTGCGCCAATGGTTATTACTAGCTAGAATTCCAAATCTTCATGCTCCACTGGTCTGGAGCATTCCTATGACTGGGAATATACAGAGGACACTTGAAGGAGAAGAATCTCTCAGTGGATGTGTCAGCGTCCATGGACAGAGCCTGCTTTGGCTTCAAAGGGTAGGTTACCAAGCAGCACACTTTATCCCCTTCCATGAGCTGGGAAACCCATCCACCTTGAGAAGACATTCCCCAGGAGAAGCTCATAGATTCATAGAAAATGTGCCAAATGTGGTAAGAAACTCTAGTTTCTTGTGACAATCTAATACTCCCAACCCAGCACAAATCATAGACACTCCCAACAATCCTTCAATGAATAATGAACAATGTCACCCAAGTAACAGCTGCAATAAACGTCTCCAATTTCTGTCCAGTTCATCTCCGCAGCCCTTGGTTCCGTCAATAAATACATAATACTGTCATTTCTATCCAAGTACACTCTCTCCCATCAGGAGCAGAAGGCCACACAATTCAGTACTAACTTACCCCTTTGCCTCTGAAGCTGCTCTGTAAAAAAATTACACACATTTCAGTATTTACATGATATTTTTCCTGTTCTTCAAACCTCTTTTAAAGTACTTTATTTACCCCGTATGATTATAAAGAATGTGATAGGAATGATGGACCAAAGCACTGTACAGAATTTGACTATCAACCTCTAGATCCTACTGGACAATTCACTGTTGCTGGTCAGTCAAGTACAGTCAGCACCTGAAAATTCCTTCTGAAATCTGCAGGTGGCTAGAAGGCTGTCCAAAGGATTATGGCAATATTGCTCATTTTCCCCTTCAGGAAACATTTGAATACAAATGCTGGTAAAACATAGGTTTGAGTTTTCCAAAAATCTTAGGGGCTACTTCACACAGGTGTGACTCCACTAACATCACTGGAGTTCCAGCAGGGATGAGGGAACAGATCAATATATATAGCACCCACAATTCTACTATATCTTAGGGGTGGCCAAACTTACTGACCCCCTGAGGTGCATACAACAATCTTCAGAAGTTCGAGAGCTAGTGTGTGCCTCCGGAGTCTTGGGCCTTCAGCACTGTGATAGGGATTGAGGCTCCAGCCCCACAGAGCATGCCTGCCGGGGCATCATCCCCATTCTTGATGAAGCCCTGAGACCACTCTCCCTGCAGGGCTGAAGCCCTGAGAAATGGCAGGTGTGCCTCACGGAGATGAAGCCCCAAGAATCCCCATCCTTGCTGGGCATAAGTCTCTAGCCCCACCACCCCACTACAAAGGAGAAGCCCTGAGCTTTCCAACCCTATTCTGGTAGCTGGAGACTGCGGGGGTTATGTGGTTGGCTTCACAAGTCATACTTGAATTGTAAAAGAGCCGCATGTGGCTCAAAAGCTGAAGTTTCTCAAAAACTTTGTCACCTAATTCATCCTTGGTGTAATAGCACTGACTGCACAACAGGAATGAATTTGGCCACTGCTGTGTAGTGCACTGCACTACAATGGAACAGGGCCCTGGACAAGAAACATATATCACCTACAATTCCTTCATGCCATGCCACAGCTGCAATCAGCAGAGAAGCTGAGGCTGGATCTCCTTAATATAAAGGAGAGGGGTTGGTGGCAGAGCACTCTGTGTAAGTTCCTGGGGCTTTGGAATGCTCTCCCGACTTTGGTCTGAAATAGTCTGCATTGCCAAGCTTTTTAACTGTACTGACTTCACTGGAATTACAGTAGGGATGAATTTCACCCGTGCAGTACAGTGAACTACACTGAGAGAGTTGTGCTCTTGTCAAGAAATATATAGTATACACAGTTTCATCAGATGTTCCATTGAACATTGGCCTGATTAGAAGGCTCACGAGCCACAGTTTGGCCATCCCTGCCATATATTCTTGCTTTTTAACTTTGCTTGACTAAAAGCTACATAAATCAATGAAAACTTTGTCATTTCCCCCCATCATTGGTCTGCAACAGAATTACACGAATTTGAAGAAGCAAATAATTTCTCTCTTCTACAAACAAATATTTTCTAGGAAGGTTGAGAGGGGGTAGATGTCCCTTAGGTGTGAGTTATAAAAAGACAAACTTCTTCTTTAGAAAGGCCAAATTCATGTTTGGGGCTTAAATCCTGGGGAGACTTCACTGGCAGTTCTGCAATTTCAGCAGGGATGGATCTGGCACTGCTGTGCCGTGGACAGTTCTCTGAGGGAGGAGTGCTCTGGTCAGCAAATAAAGCACATGTAAATCCATCATAGGCTTCATCTCTGCTTCACTGGAAAACTACAGAATTCAGGTCAAACTTACCCATTTCTGTCCGTAGTTGGGCTGCAAAGGAATGACATACATTAGGGTAACAGCCGAGTTTTTCTTCTATTCTGGAAACAAATGTTTTCTATATTGGAAGACTTGGTAGAGGTGGCTGTTAGGTGGGAGCTACATGCACTCTCAGCTCAGATGCTAGGTTGTAGGGATGATCACATGGACCTTCCAAAAACATCGTCTGTTCCAGAACACATCAGCCTGTCTCCTCAGCGACACTAGTTCCCAAGAGCTCATGAATATAGTTCTTCACTCATTACACTGGCTCTCCACAGAATCATAGGTATAATATGGGGCATCATATGGAAGGCCCTGATTGCTATGGTACCTGAAGGACTGTCTATCTCTCTCACACACCACAGTTTCCATCAGCAACTACCTTCCGAGGGAACTACGAAAGTATCAGCCAAACCCACGAGACAACAGGGCTCTCTCAGCAAGTGGCATAAGACTTTTAAAAAGAAAAATCTCAGTGAAGTTGCTTAGAAATCAAAGCAAACTTACCATAGTCATGCTGGAGTTCTTCTGCAAAAGGAAAAAACTTAATCAAGATGTGCAGTTTTTTTCTTATTGAAGATTAGGTTCTCAATACAATTTGATTATGCCAATCAACTTCTGCAACAGCAAGAAGGATCTATATACAGTGAACAAGTAAGGCCACGTGAAGTTTACCGTTGCATTTAATAGGCTTAAATTAGCTCCAGAGTTTTTCAGAACAGTCCCTTGTATATTGGAAAGATCTTTTTCGGTATTAAGACTAGAAGAACAAATGAGTAGAGTATTTTTAATGTGTTGCAGATTAGAGACAGTCTTACTCAGAGCCTACCATACGTTGTATTAAGGTTTTCTACAGAGAAGCCAATGACACACTTTTGTGGCAAACAGGATGAAGGGAATTATTCAGGAAAGACTGAAAAACTTTCTCACAAGACAGTTGTCGATTTGAGTGGAAGTGCTGACAAGGCAACTTTGACTTACGGATTATCGGCTGGAGAGTCCCTGAAAAAGATATTTTGAAATAACTCACTCAGAACTCTTCTCCACATGAGATAGAGAATGGAAATTTTTAAAGTAAGTAAAGGATTTTCTAAATGATCAGATTCATCAAAGCAGCCAAAAATTTATGTGTGAACATTGGGATCTGATGCAGTTTGATGACTGCACAGGTTTCTTCAGCAATCCCCACTCCTTGCTCTTCTGTGTCCCTTTGTGTTTGAATGAAACTGTTAAAGAAGAGCTGCAAACTTACCCAGTCCCATCTCAGGAGCTCCTAAAAAAGGAAATCACAGGTTTTAAAAGTTTAATTTCACCTCTTTATCTTTTCAAAGCAGAGAAAGAAGGTTACTTAATCTAAATCACCATGAATGAACCAGGAATAGCTGTCATCGACTGGGATAAGTTTCTGACAAGAGAGGCAGCATTTAAAGCCCAGTGACCTCTGCATATCCCCAAAGGAAATGATCTCCTTAAATAAGGAGAGGAGAGGGATGGAGAAGAGAGGGAATGAGTAAAAATACTTTCAAAAGTAAAAGCGAGATAATAGAAACAAAGTAAAATGGTAACTACACTAACTATCTAAAAACTAATAAAAACTAAATATACTAGATGAAGTCAAGAAGCTATGAACAGTGTATGGCAAGCACACTAACACTCCATCTAGGGTGAAGCAGGTAAGAAGGAACTGAGGGCAGTTTCCTCACACAGACCTATTTGACCTTGGTGCAGAGCGAGAGGCTGTATAGAGCTCATAAGCAGTACAACACCACTATCAGTCTCCAGCGCCGTAGTATTCCCCGGCTTCTCTGATTCCTTTTTCCTCCTTTTTTGACTGTCTCATCCAGATCTGAGAGTATTGGATCTGAGGAGGAATGTCTCCTCACCCTCCCATCAGAAAATATATTACTGCTCAATGCCTTAAACATATCATTTTTAGAAGAGTCTTTCCCCTGAAGATTGCCTTTTGCCAAAGAGGATGACAACACTTCAAGGCTGAATCCTTATGCCTGCCTTTGCCCATTCAGTCTTTATTAAAAGGATTGGCTTTAGACATAGAGGCCAACACCTCAGATGATTTCTTTTTCTGATCTTTACCTCTGAATCCTTTAGTGTTATGGGTTGAGGAAGATGAGTTACTCTTCCTCCCTAGAGACTCATCTGGAGCCAATGCTAGTCTGTGAGCTTTCCTGGAACCTCACCCTTTCCCAGTTCCAGATGTTTTGCAGACAGTGCTTCTTCCAACATAAGAGCCTGAAGACTATTCTGTCTTTCTTTCTTTGCTCTTATGATAAACATAAAGCAAACTGAACACTTGGAGGGTGTGTCCTTCATTTAAACATGCCTGGCATCCAACATGTTGTATCTGATGCTGGGAACACCACTTGATAAGATACACACCTTTTGAAACAGGATTTCTTCTTCATTTCCATTCAAGTAACTATCTAAATTACAATCACTAAATGCTATCTATCTTCTAACTATTTAATAAACTAAGTTTTAATGCTAGCCACTCATCAGGGATGCAAAAGGACTCCTCAGCTCCACATAAAACTATTCAGCAGGTCACAGTGAGATGTAACTGAGGCACCTGGAGCACGATGCACCTTTAAACCCTTGCCCTGGAACACTCTATGTTCACTGAGGGGAGGGGTGAGGGAGCTGCAGGAGTGCTCCAATGGTTATTGCTAGCTTGAATTCTACTCTTCAGGGTCCACTGGTCTGGAGAATATCCATGACTGGGAATATACAGAGGACACTTGAAGGAGAAGAATCTCTCAGTGGATGTGTCAGCGTCCATGGACAGAGCCTGCTTTGGCTTCAAAGGGTAGGTTTCCAGGCAGCACACTTTATCGCTTTTCATGAGCTGGGAAACCCATCCTCCTTGAGAAGACATTCACCAGGAGAAGCTCATAGATTTCCTAGATAATGTGCCAAATATGGTAAGAAACTAGTTTCTTGTGACAATCTAACACTCCCAACGAAGCACAGATAACAGACAATCCCAACCATCCTTCAATGAATAATGAACAAAGTCACCCAAGTAACAGCTGCAATAAACGTCTCCAGTTTTCCTCCAGTTCATCTTCACTGTCCTTGGTTCCATCAATAAATACATAATACAGTCATTTCTATCCAGTACACTCTCTCCCCTCAGGAGCAGAAGGCTACACAATTCAGTACTAACTTACCCCTTTGCCTCTGAAGCTGGTCTGTAAAAAAATGACATACATTTCAGAATGTACATAATTTTTTCCCTGTTCTTCAAACCTCTTTTAAAGTACTTTATTTACCCCTTCTGATTATAAAGAATGTGGCAGGAATGATGGACAAAAGCACTGTACTGAATCTGACTATCAACATCTAGATCCTACTGGACAATTCAGTGTTGCTGGTCATTCAAGTACAGTCAGCACCTACAAATTACTTCTCAAATCTACAGGTGGCTAGAAGGCTGTCCAAAGGGTTTTGGCAATATTGCACATGTGACTAATGAAATTATTTTCTCTCTGAGGAACCATTTGAATACAAATGCAGGTAAAACATAGGTTTGAGTTTTCCCAAAATCTTAGGGGCTAATTCACGCAGGTGTGACTACACTTTACATCACTGGAGTTCCAGCAGGGATGAGGGAACAGATCTCTAAATAACAAATACATAGCACCATGATTCTAGCATATCTCAGGGGTGGCCAAACTTACTGACCCTCTTAGGTGCATACAACAATCTTCAGAAGTTAGAGAGCTAGTGTGTGCCTCCAGGGTCTTGGGGCTTCAGCCCTGTGATGGGGATTGAGGCTCCAGCCCCACGGAGCATGCCTGCCGGGGCATCAGCCCCACTCCTGATGAGGCCCTGAGACCACTCTCCCTGCAGGGCTGAAGCTCTGGGAAACGGCAGGTAGGCCTCACGGAGCTGAAGCCCCAAGAATCTCCATCCTTGCTGGGCATAAGCCTCTAGCCCCACCACCCTACCACAGAGGAGAAGCCCAGAGCTTTCCAACCCATTCTGGTAGCTGGAGACTCTGGGGCTTATGTGGTCGGCTCCACAAGTCATACTTGAATTATAAAAGAGCCACATGTGGCTCAAAAGCTGAAGTTTCTCAAAAACTTTGTCATCTAATTCATCCTTGGTGTAATAGCACTGACTTCACAACAGGAATTAATTTGGCCACTGCTATGTAGTGGACTGCACTAAAATGGAACAGGGCCTTGGACAATAAATATATATCACGTACAATTCTTTCATGCCATGCCACAGCTGCAATCAGCAGAGAAGCTGAGGCTGGATCTCCTTAATATAAAGGAGAGGGGCTGGTGGCAGAGCACTCTGTGTAAGTTCCTGGGGCTTTGCAATACTCTACTGACTTTGAACAGCCTGCATTGCCAAACATTTTAACTGTACTGACTTCACTGGAATTACAATAGGGACCAATTTCACCAGTGCTGTACAGTGAACTACACTGAGAGAGATTTGTGCTCTTGTCAAGAAATATATAGTATACCCACAGTTTCATCAGACATTCCATTGAACATTGGCCTGATTAGAAGGCTCACGAGTGCAGTTTGGCCATCCCTGCTATATATTCTTGCTTTTTTCCTTTGCTTGACTAAAAGCTTCATAAATCAATGAAAACTTTGTCATTTCCCTTCATTATTGGTCTGCAACAGAATGACACCAATTTGAAGAAGCAAATAATTTCTCTCTTCTATAAACAAATATTTTCTAGGAAGGTTGGGAGGGGGTAGATGTCCATTAGTTGTGAGTTATAAAAAGACAAATTTCTTCTTTAGAAAGGCCAAATTCATGATTGGAGCTTAAATCCTGGGGAGACTTCACTAGCAGTTCTGCAATTTCAGCAGGGATGGATCTGGCACTGCTATGCCATGGACAGTTCTCTGAGGGAGGAGAGCTCTGGTCAGCAAATATAAAGCACATGTAAGTCCATCATAGGCTTCATCTCTGCTTCAATGGAAGGTTACACAAATCAGGTCAAACTTACCCATTTCTGTCCGTAGTTCGGCTGCAAAGGAATGACATACATTAGGGTAACAGCAGAGCTTTCATCTATTCTGGAAACAAATGTTTTCTACTTTGGAAGACTTGGTAGAGGTGGCTGTTAGGTGGGAGCTACATGCGCTCTCAGCTCAGATGCTAGGTTGTGGGGATGATCACATGGACTTTCAAAAAACATCATCTGTTCCAGAACACATCAGCCTGTCTCCTCAGTGACACTAGTTCCCAAGAGCTCATGAATATAGTGCTTCACTCATTACACTGGCTCTCCACAGAATCCCAGGTATAATATGGGGCATCATATGGAAGGCCCTGCTTGCTATGGTACCTGAAGGACTGTCTATCTCTCTCACACCACAGTTACCATCAGCAACTAACTTCCGAGGGAACTACGAAAGTATCAGCCAAACCACGAGACAACAGGGCTTTCTCAGCAAGTGGCATAAGACTTTTAAAAAGAAAAATCTCAGTGAAGTTGCTTAGAAATCAAAGCAAACTTACCATTTTCACGCTGGAGTTGTTCTGCAAAAGAATAAACTTGATCAAGATTTGTGATTACTTTGTTGTTGAAAATTAGATTCTCATTGCCACTGACTGCATAAATAATTAAGTGCTTGGAATAGCAAGAATTAGCCACATACAGAGCCTGATCTAGAGTCCAGTGAAATCAATGTCATTCTTTCCATTGGATTAGATGGATTTTGGATCAATCCCAAAGTTCCTCAGAAAAGTCCCTTCCACATTTACATATTTTGGAAAGATCATTTCTGCTATTGAAACTGGAAGAACAAATTAATAGAATTTTTGAAAAGTCACAGTATAGAAGTGACCGTACTCAGAGCCATTCACATGCTGAATTAAGATGTTGTCCAGCCAAGCCAATGACTGGACTTTAGGGTTTTCTCAGCCACTAGCATAAGACTTTGAAGCTGCTTTTGAAGTTATTGGGAATGACATCAAAACTCACCACTTCCAGACCGAGTCTGATACCCGCTTACTTAACCTGGCTTTGCCAGAGCGCCAGCAGTACTATCCAGTTATTTTCCATGTGTGGCTATGTATATTTTCTTTCCCAAATGAAGACCTTTGCACTTGTGTTTACTGAACTCCATCTTGTTGATTTCAGACTAATTCTCCAAATTGTCAAGGCTGTTTTGATTTTTAATCCTGTCCTTTCAAAGTGCTTGCAACTCTTCCCATCTTGGTGTCAACTGCAGATTTTATAACCATACTCTCCATCCAGTTAGCCAAGTCATTAATTGAAATATTGAAAAGTACCAGGATCAGGACTGATCTCTTTGGGACCCCATTAAATATATCCTCCCAGCCATATGGGGGACTCAGTTATGCCCCATTGACATCACTGGGACATCGTTGGGACTTCTGCCATTGAGTTCATGGGAAAGTCCAGTGAAGTCAGTGTGATTTTTTTTCTTGGATTTGATGGGTTTTGGATCAACCCATTTTTCTGTCCCTCCCTCTTTTGCTGTTTTCAATATCTCGTATCGTCTTCTCTTCTGCAAGCAAACTTTACAAATTTGGGATAGTCATTTCTCTTAAAGAATTGCAAACAGAAAGATAAAAAATCTGAGGGATTGCTTAAAAATGCAAATTTACCCATTTCATTTTCAAAATCTTTGGTAAAAAAAAATTATATTTGATCAACATTTATGTCCTTGTTTGTGGACCATGTAGGTAACACTGCAGTTGTTTTAACAGGAGTTTTCATGAAAACTTAGTTTTTCCTCATGTAACCCTACTGATTTCAGTGGAATTACAGACAGGATGCACTTGGCCTCTGATGGGCAGTATACCATTTTGAGAGGATGTGTGGCCAAGACAGCTACACAGGTCATGCAATTCCATCAGATACTCTATCCCTTCTCTGCTTCAGAAGAAAGCTATTGCCATCAATACAAACTTACCCTTCTCCTCTCGGAATTCCTCTGAAAAGGAATGACATATATTTGAATAAAGTACAGGTGTTCTCTAGATAGTGTGAACTACTGTTTTCTATGGAGGCTGACTTAAGATAGGGAGCTGTTTAGCCTGTTATAGCAAGACTGAAGGAAAGGAGGCATGTGTGCAGGACACTAGAGCATAAGGAATTATGTCTACCCCATACCCAGTCACATAAGTCAAATATAATCATCATCGTCATTTCATAAGTTTCTCTGAGCATTATTTTTCCTTTTTATTAATAAAAATGCATTTAGACTAATGGACTAAAGCCCAGCACTACGCTTCACGAACTACCAATGTGACCTAGATCCTGTATATTCTATTTAATTCTCTCAGAGTATTTCTACTCTAGAAGTAAGAGGTACAATTTTCAGCTAAGGGGCACATGCCTACACTAGCTCTGATTGAGCTATTGTATTAGAGATAAAAGTGTAACCACAGCAGTGACAACTGTGTGAGGGGTTAGCACAATCCCAAAGCACAATCTCATCTGAAAAACGAGCTATGCAATTGGGGCAGCAAGCCCAACCTGCTGCCAATGAAGATGTGTCTACACTGCTAATTTTGGGATGCTAGCTCAATCAGAACTAGTGCAGTCATGTCTATCCAAATTGAAAGATATACCTCCAGCTCCAGTGTAGACATACACAGTTAGTGAAGGTGAAGCTTTTTTGTGGATGAATAAGGGGATAAACTTTCCATTTTTGACATCATTGATGAAAATGTTAGAGTAATGCCAAAATCTGCTCTTTGTGGGACCACACTAGAAACAATCCCACTCCTTGAGGATTGCCTGTTTACAAATACATTGTGAGACCAATCCGTTAGTAATATTTTAATCCATTTATCATATCTCATGTTAATTTTATATTCATCTATATTTTTAGTCCAAATATCATGTGGTACCAAGTCGAACACCTTACAGACGTCGATTATATCAACACTATAACCTCTATCAAGCAAATTTGTAAATAAGCGGAGGAAAAGATGTGCCAGCTTCTTTGAGTAGTGGAAGGAGAAATCTACACAAGATGCTTAATATAATAAAAGTGATGTTTTTAAGGTGCTTGAATACTCTAAGCATCAGTATGTTATATAGTTAATCTAGACAGAAAAATTGATAGAATAAGGCATAATTAAAGAAAAATGGAGAGAATTCTATATTTGCCCAAATAGCTTCAAAAGGACTATTTATGTGGGGAAGGATACCTCACCAGTAATTCAGAGTTTGCAGAATTAGACACCTCCCTGCAATATCTCTCCTTAAAGTCTGCTGCATAATGGATGAATGGGAGGTTTTTGTCTAGACTTAGAAATAGAGATTTTACAGTTGACTTAAAAGGAAAAATCTCAGTCGACCTGCTTAGAAATCAGAGCGAACATACCATTTTCACGCTGGAGTTGTTCTGCAAAAGGAAAAAACTTAATCAAGATTTGCAATTTTTTTGTTACTAAAACTTAGGTTCTCAAAACCATTTGATTATGTCAATATTTAACTTCTGGAACAGCAAGAATTACATATAGTGAACAAGTTAGGCCCTCTGAGACTTTCCATGGCATTTGATACGTTTTAAATCAGCTCCAAAGTTTCTCAGAACAATCCCTTCTATATTGGAAAGACTTTTTTTGTTATTGACACTAGAAGAACAAATGAGTAGAGTTTTTTAAAATAGAATAGAATAGAATAGAATAGAATAGAAACAGCCTTACTCAGAGCCTACCATATGCTGTATCAAGATTTTCTACAGACAAGCCAATGACACACTTTTGTGCTCAACAGGATGAAGGGAATTATTAAGGACAGACTGCAAAACTTTTTCACAGACAGTTGTTGATTTGAGTCAAAGTGCTCAAGAAACACACACTAACACTCCATTGCAGGGTGAAGCAATTAAGAAGGAACTGGAGTGAAGTTTATTCACACAGACCCAACATAACCTTGGTGCGGAGCGAGATGCTGAATTCTTATGCCTCCCTTTACACATTGAGTCTTTATTAAAAGGATTGGCTTTAGACATAGAGGACAACACCTCAGATGATTTATTTTTCTGATCTTTATCTCTGGATCCTTTAGTATTATGGGTTGAGGAAGATGAGTTACTCTTCCTCCCTAGAGACTCATCTGGAGCCTATGCTAGTCTGTGAGCTTTCCTGGAACCTTGTCCTTTCCCAGGTCCAGATGTTTTGCAGAAAGTACTTCTTGCAACATAAGAGCCTGAAGACTATTCTGTCTTTCTTTCTTTCTTTGTTCTCACGGTAAACATAAAGCAAACCGAACACTTGGAAGGTGTGTCCTTCACTTAAACATGCCTGGCATCTAGCATTTTGTATCTGATACTGGGAACACCACTTGACAAGATACACACCTTTTGAAACAGGATTTCTTCTTCAGTTCCATTCAAGAATCTAAATTACTATCACTAACTGCTATCTAAATCCTAACTTTTTAATAAACTAAGTTTTAATGCTAGGCACTAATCAGGGATGCAAATATATAATACTGTCATTTCTATCCAATACACTCTCTCCCCTCAGGAGCAGAAGGCTACACAATTCAGTACTAATTTACCCCTTTGCCTCTGAAGCTGGTCTGTATAAAAATGACACACATTTCAATATTTACATAATTTTTTTCCTTTTCTTCAAACATCTTTTAAAGTACTTTATGTACCCCATATGATTATAAAGAAAGTGGTAGGAATGATGGACAAAAGCACTGTACTGAATTTAACTATTAATCTCTAGGTCCTACTGGACAATTCACTGTTGCTGGTCATTCAAGTACATTCAGCACCTAAAAATTCCTTCTCAAATCTACAGGTGGCTAGAAGGCTGTCCAAAGGATTTTGGCAATATTGCGCATACGACTAATTAAATTTTTATTTTCTCCTTCAGGAACCATTTGAATACAAATACTTGTAAAATATAGGTTTGAGTTTTCCAAAAATCTTAGGGGCTACTTCACGCAGGTGTGACTCCACTTTACATCACTGGAGTTCCAGCAGGGATGAGGGAACAGATCTCTAAACAACAAATATATAGCACCCATGCTTCTAGCATATCTCAGGGGTGGCCAAATTTACTGACCCTCTGAGGTGCATACAACAATCTTCAGAAATTACAGAGCCAGTGTGTGCCTCCGGAGTCTTGGGCCTTCAGCATTGTGATGGGGTTTGGGGTTCTGGCCCCATGGACCATGCCTGCCGGGGCATCGACCCCATTCCTGATGAAGCCCTGAGACCACTCTCCCTGCAGGGCTGAAGCCCTGAGCAATGGCAGGTGTGCCTCACGGAGATGAAGCCCCAAGAATCCCCATCCTTGCTGGGCATAAGCCTCTAGCCCCACCACCCCACTACAAAGGAGAAGCCCAGAGCTTTCCAACCCATTCCGGGAGGTGGAGACTGCGCGGGTTATGTGGGAGGCTCCACAAGTCATACTTGAATTGTAAAAGAGCTGCATGTGGCTCACAAGCTGAAGTTTCTGAAAAACTTTGTCACCTAATTCATCCTTGGTGTAATAGCACTGACTGCACAACAGGAATGGATTTGGCCACTGCTGTGTAGTGCACTGCACTAAAATAGATCAGGGCCCTGGACAAGAAATATATATCACATACAGTTCCTTCGTGCCATGCCACAGCTGCAATCAGCAGAGAAGCTGAGGCTGAATATCCCTAATATAAAGGAGAGGGGCTGCTGGCAGAGCACTCTGTGTAAGTTCCTGTGGCTTTGGAATACTCTCCCGACTTTGGTCTGAAATAGCCTGCATTGCCGTACATTTTAACTGTACTGACTTCTCTGGAATTACAGTAGGGATGAATTTCACCAGTGCAGTACAGTGAACTACACAGAGAGATGTGTCCTTCTCAATAAATATATAGTATACACAGTTCCAACAAATGTTCCATTTAGCCTGATTAGAAGGCTCATGAGCCACAGTTTGGCCATCCCTGCCATATATCCTGGCTTGTTAACTTTGCTTGACTAAAAGCTACATAAATCAATGAAAACTTTGTCATTTCCCTACATTGTTGGTCTGTAAAAGAATGACACCAATTTGAATAAGGAAAATAATTTCTCTCTTCTATAAACAAATATGTTCTAGGAAGGCTGAGAGGGGTAGATGACCGTTAGGTGTGAGTTATAAAAAGACAAGCTTCTTTTTTAGAAAGGCTATATCCATGTTTGGGGCTTAAATCCTGGGGAGACTTCATTAGCAGTTCTGCAGTTTCAGCAGGGATGGATCTGGCACTGCTGTGCAGTGGATACTTCTCTGAGGGAGGAGTGCTTTGGTTAGCAAATAAAGCACATGTAAGTCCATCATAGGCTTCATCTCCGCTTCACTAGAAAGCTACATAAATCAGGTCAAACTTACCCATTTCTGTCTGTAGTTGGGCTGCAAAGGAATGACATACATTAGGGTAACAGCAGAGTTTTTCTTCTGTTCTGGAAACAAACGTTTTCTACTTTGGAAGACTTGGTAGAGGTGGCCGTTAGGTGGGAGCTACATGCGCTCTCAGCTCAAATGCTAGGTTGTAGGGATGATCACATAGACCTTCAAAAAACATCGTCTGTTCCAGAGCACATCAGCCTGTCTCCTCAGCGACACTAGTTCCCAAGAGCTCATGAATATAGTGCTTCACTCATTAAACTGGCTCTCCACAGTACCCCAGGTAAAATATGGGGCATCATATGTAAGGCCCTGCTTGCTATGGTACATAAATGACTGTCTGTCTCTCTCACACCACAGTTTCCATCAGCAACTACCTTCTGAGGGAACTACGAAAGTATCAGCCAAACCCACTAGACAATAGAGCTCTCTCAGCTAAGACATTTGCATAAGACATTTAAAAAGAAAAATCTCAATGAAGCTGCTTAGAAATCAAAGAAAACTTACCATTTTCACGCTGGAGTTGTTCTGCAAAAGGAAAAAAATTAATCAAGATTTGCAATTTCTTTCATATTGAAAATTAGGTTCTCAGTCCCATTTGATTATGTCAATATTTATCTCCTGGAACAGCAAGAATTATCTACATACAGTGAACAAGTTTGTCCCTGTGAGCCTTTACACTGCGTTTGATAGGCTTTAAATCAGCTCCAAAGTTTCTCAGAACAGTCCCTTGTATATTGGAAAGACTTTTTTTGGTATTGAGACTAGAAGAACAAATGAGTAGAGTATTTTTAATGTGTCTCAAAGTAGAGACAGTCTTACTCAGAGCCTACCATATGTTATATTAAGGTTTTATGCAAACAAGCCAATGACACACTTTGGTGGCCAACAGGATGAAGGGAATTATTCAGGAAAAACTAAAAAACTTTCTCACAGACAGTTGTCGATTTGAGTGGAAGTGCTGAAAAGGCGACTTTGATTTATGGATTATCGGCTGCAGAGTCGCTGAGAGACATTTTGAAATAACTCACTCAGAACTCTTCTCCACATGAGATAGAGAATGGAACTATTTTAAGTAAGTAAAGGATTTTCTAAATGATCAGATTCATCACAGCAGCCAAAAATTTCTGCGTGAACATTGGGATCTGATGCAGTTTGGTGACTGTGTGGGTTTTCTTCAGCAATCCCCACTCCTTGCTCTTCTGTGTCCCTTTGTGTTTGAGTGAAAGTGCTGAAGAAGAGCTGCAGACTTACCCAGTCCCATCTCAGGAGCTCCTAAAAAAGGAAATCACAGGTTTTAAAAATTTAATTTAACCTCTTTATCTTTTCAAAGCAGAGAAACAATGGTACTTATTCTAAACCGCCGTGAATGCACCGGGAATAGCTGTCATTGACTGGGATAGGTTTCTGGCAAGAGAGGCAGCATTTAAACCCCCGTGATCTCTGCATATCCCCAAAGGAAATTATCTCCTTAAATTAGGAGAGGAGAGGGATGGAGAAGAGAGGGAATGAGTAAAAATACTTTCAAAAGTAAAAGCTAGATAATAGAAAGTTAAACTTGCTACACTAACTATCTAAAAACTAACTAAATTAGATGAAGGCAAGAAGTTATCAATAGTATGTGGCAAGCACACTAACACTCCATCGCAGGGTGAAGCAGTTAAGAAGGAACTGAGGGCAGTTTGTTCAACAGACTTATTTGACCTTGGTGCAGAACGAGAGGCTGTACAGAGCACATAAGAACAACAACACCCCGATTAGTCTCTAGTACCATAGTATTCCCTGGCTTCTCTGATTCCTTATTCTTCCTTTTTTGAATGCCTCATCCAGATCTGAGAGTATTGGATCTGAGGAGGAATGTCTCCTCACTTTCTGATGAGGAAATATCACTGCTCAGTTCCTTAAACATATCTTTTTTAGAAGACTCTTCCCCCTGAAGATTGCCTTTTGCCAAAGAAGACAACAGCACTTCAAGGCTGAATCCTAATGCCGGCCTCTGCTTATTGTGTATTTATTATATTGATTGGCATTAGACATAGAGGTCAACACCTCATATGATCTCTTTTTCTGATCTATACCTCTGGATCCTTTAGTGTTATGGGTTGAGGAAGATGAGTTACTCTTCCTCCCTAGAGACTCATCTGGAGCCAATGCTAGTCTGTGAGCTTTCCTGGAACCTCGTCCTTTCCCAGTTCCAGATATTTTGCAGACAGTGCTTCTTGCAACATAAGAGCCTGAAGACTATTCTGTCTTTCTTTCTTTCTTTCCTCTTACGGTAAACATAAAGCAAACTGAACACTTGGAGGGTGTGTCCTTCACTTAAACATGCCTGGCATCAAACATGTTGTATGTGATGCTGGGAACACCACTTGACAAGATACACACCTTTTGAAACAGGATTTCTTCTTCATTTCCATTCAAGAATCTAAATTACTATCACTAAATGCTATCTAAATCCTAACTATTTAATAAACTAAGTTTTAATGCCAGGCACTAATCAGGGATGAAAAAGGATTCCTCAGCATCACATAAAACTATTCTGCAGGTCACAGTGAGATGTAACTGAGGCGCCTGGAACACGACACACCTTTATACCCTCGCCTTGGAACACTCCATGTTCACTGAGGGGAGGGGTGAGGGAAGTGCAGGAGTTATTGTTATTGTTATGGTTATTGTTAACTAGAATTCTACTCTTCAGGGTCCACTGGTCTGGAGTATTCCCATGACTGGGAGTATACAGAGGACACTTGAAGGAGAAGAATCTCTCAGTGGATGGATCAGCATCCATGGATAGAGCCTGCTTTGGCTTCAAAGGGTAGGTTACCAAGCAGCACACTTTATCCCCTTCCATAAGCTGGGAAACCCATCCTCCTTGAGAAAACATTCCCCAGGAGAAGCTCAGAGATTTCCTAGAAAATGTGCCAAATATAGTAAGAAACTCTAGTTTCTTGTGACAATCTAACACTCCCAACTCAGCACAAATCATAGACACACCCAACAATCCTTCAATGGATAATGAACAATGTCACCCAAGTAATGGCTGACATAAACGTCTCCAATTTCCCTCCAGTTCATCTCTGCTGCCCTTGGTTCCATCAATAAATACATAATTCTATCCAATACACTCTCTCCCCTCAGGAGCAGAAGGCTACACAATTCAATACTAACTTACCCCTTTGCCTCTGAAGCTGATCTGTAAATAAATGACACGCATTTCAATATTTACATAATTTTTTCCCTTTTCTTCAATCGTCATTTAAAGAACTCTATTTACCCCTTCTGATTATAAAGAATGTGGCAGGAATAATGGACAAAAGCACTGTGATTTGACTATCAACCTCTAGATCCTACTGGACAATTCACTGTTGCTGGATATTCAAGTACAGTCAGCACCTAAAACTTCCTTCTCAAATCTACAGGTGGCTAGAAGGCTGTCCAAAGGATTTTGGCAATATTGCGCATACGACTAATTAAATTATTTTCTCGTTTAGGAAACATTTGAATACAAATGCTTGTAAAATATAGGTTTGAGTTTTTCAAAAATTATAGGGGCTAATTCACCCAGGTGTGACTCCACTAACATCACTGGAGTTCCAGCAGGGATGAGGAACAGATCTCTAAACAACAAATATATAGCACCCATAATTCTACCATATCTCAGGGGTGGCCAAACTTACCATCCTTCTGAGGTGCATACAGAAATCTTCAAAAGTAAGGAGCTAGTCTGTGCTTCCCGGGTGTTGGAGCTTCAGCCCTGTGATGGGGTTTCAGGCTGTGGCCCCACGGAGCATCCCTGCCAGGGCATCATCCCTATTCCCGATGAAGCCCTGAGACCACTCTCCCTGCAGGGCTGAAGCGCCAAGAAACCCCACCATTGCTGGGCATAAGCCTCTAGCCCCACCGGCCTACTATAAAACAGGAGCCCTGAGCTTCCCACCCAATTCTAGTAGCTGAAGACTCCAGGGCTTATGTGGGAGGCTCCACAAGTCATATTTTAATTGTAAAAGAGCCGCATGTGGCTCACAAGCTGAAGTTTCTCAAAAACTTTGTGACCTAATTCATCCTTGGTGTAATAGCACTGACTGCACAACAGGAATGGATTTGGCCACTGCTGTGTAGTGGACTGCACTAAAATGGAACAGGGCCCTGGACAAGAAATATATATCACCTACAATTCCTTCATGCCATGCCACAGCTGCAATCAGCAGAGAAGCTGAGGCTGAATCTCCCTAATATAAAGGAGAGAGGCTGGTGGCAGAGCACTCTGTGTAAGTTCCTGGGGCTTTGAAATACTCTCCCGACTTTGATCTGAAATAGCCTGCATTGCCAAACTTTTTAACTGTATTTTACTGGAATTACAGTAGGGATGAATTTCACCAGTGCAGTTCAGTGAACTACACTGAGAGAGAGTTGTGCTCTTGTCAAGAAATATATAGTATACACAGTTCCATCAGATGTTCCATTGAACATTGGCCTGATTAGAAGGCTCACGAGCCACAGTTTGGCCATCCCTGCCATATAGCCTTGCTTTTTTCCTTTGCTTAACTAAAAGCTTCATAAATCAATTAACACATAGTCATTTCTTCCATGGTTGATCTGGAAAAGAATGACACCAATTTGAAGAAGCAAATAATTTCTCTCTTCTATAAACAAATATTTTCTATGAAGCCTGAGTGGGGTAGATGACCGTTAGGTGTGAGTTAGAAAAAGACAAGCTTCTTCTTTAGAAAGGCCATATTCATGTTTGGGGCTTAAATCCTGGGGAGACTTCATTAGCAGTTCTGCAGCTTCAGCAGGGATGGATCTGGCACTGCTGTGCAGTGGTTACTTCTCTGAGGGAGGAGTGCTCTGGGTCAGCAAATAAAGCACATGTAAGTCCATCATATGCTTCTTCTCTGCTTCAATTGAAGCCTACACAAATCAGGTCAAACTTACCCATTGCTGTCTGTAGTTGGGCTGCAAAGGAATGACATACATTTGAGTAACAGCCGAGTTTTTCTTCTATTCTGTAAAAAAATGTTTTCCACATTGGAAAACTGGTAGACGTGGCTATTAGGTGGGAGCGATAAAAAGACCGCAGGAAAAGTGTAATGGTTGCAGGTTGCTGATGGATTAGGAATTAGATCCCCCAGCATCCCCTACTCATACCAGTCACCCAGGATTATCACTGTGACAGAAGAGGCAATTTCCTAAAATATCTTTGGGAGATCTTAGTGTAGGTATCATAGCTAGACAGTGATTATATGCAATTCCATGAGTGAGGGTGACTATACCCCTGCAGGAACTAAGAACTGTAGGGGATAATTAGGCAATTCACTCAAGTTGTAACACCTCCCAAGAGATACCATTTCCTGGAGAGGAACACACATACTGATTCCAACTGTATTCTCCAGGGACCAACAGACAAAAAGGGACGTTTGCATATATAGCCTGTGTATAACCGGACTATAAAGGGCCTTCTTTCTGATCCGTCAAATGGACAGGACCTTTTGAGACAAGGGGAACCCAATCCTTCCCAGGAAAGTTTGGAAGGACTTGCAATTTATGTACGACCCATAAGGCCGATGGATGACCTTTTAGCATAGGTATAGAAACTTCTACTGTTTTTTTATGTTTTCTGTGTGATGATTTCACCTTATGGAGAAATGTGTTTGCATATAAAAAGCTATGTGGTACCTTGTGCCTACTCCAATCTGAGTTGCACATAGCCTATTAAGAGAAAGCAAAGCATAAATGCAGGCCTGTTTAGGCAGTCTGGCTTGCTGGGATTATCATGGTGTAGGCATCATGGACAAACCCCAGACTGGAGGGACAGAAACACCTGTCCCTGCCCAAGAGAGGTGATGCTGACCAACCCTCAAGGGACCACAGAGGGGAAATAAAGCGGAAGATGCCCTGAACCGTGATAATAATGTCACAGTTTTCAAAATATAAAGCAAGTGGACAATCCATTCGTTTAGCCTGGATTTCCCACAGCTGCAAAAAGGAGAACAAAATGAGAAGTAGGAAATTGGCAAAAAAATGTATTAACTAATTGTTGCCTGGTATCTTCTGGGAGGCATAGAGACAACAAGAGGCACTTTATTCAAGTGATCATTTGTGCAGTGATCAGACACTCTAGAAATGAAGCTGCTGGACATTTTGCGGTAAATGAGACAGAATAGGTAAATAGATAAGTAGAAAGTTTAGAAATATAGGATATACATTGCAGAGCAGAAAGGAAAAAATCTGAACACCACTTCTTACAAATCACTGCAAATTTACCATTGTCATTGCGGAATTGGATTGCAACAGATTAAATTTGATTAACATGATTGTTTTTGGTTCTTGAAAATGTCATTAACAATACATTTAACTGACAAAATATTTAACTTTCTGAATGGCACTAATCAACCTTCTTTAATAACCCTCAGAGGGCCAAATATCTTGTGTTATGTATATATTTTATCACCATCCTGGTGTAACTGCTGCTCCTGACCTGTCATCACTGGCTCTTTCTCATCTCTTGCAAGCAAATGTAAAATAATTGTTTTACAATGTAAGATGGTCACTGAATTAATTAGATATCCTGCCTGTATTTAAAATTTGCTTCCCATATGATCAAAGTTAGCAGATTATGCAGAGATTAGCAGAGATCCACAGATTACACCTCTCACTAAAAATTAAATAAATCTACATTTGCACTCACAGAAGTTTCCCAAAAACTTAGTCACCTAATTCATCCTTGGTATAATTGCACTGACTTCACCACAGGAATGAATTTGGCCACTGCTGTGTAGTGGACTGCAGCAAAACGGAACGGGGCCCTGGACAATAAATATAGATCATATACAATTTCTTTGTGCCATGCCACAGCTGCAATCAGCAGAAAAACTGAGGCTGGATCTCCTTAATATAAAGGAGAGGGGCTGGTGGCAGAGCACACTGTGTAAGTTCCTGGGGCCTTGGAATAACCTTCTGACCTTGGTCTGAAATAGTCTGGATTGCCAAACTTTTTAACTGTACAGCCTTCACTGGAATTACAATAGGGATGAATTTCACCAGTGCACTAGAGTGAACTACACTAGGAGAAATTATATTCTTGTCAATAAATATATAGTATACACAGTTCCATCAGATGTTCCATTTAACAGTGGCCTGATTAGAAGGCTCACAAGACCCAGTTTGGCCACCTCTGCTATATAGCCTCGTTTATTTCCCTTTCTTTGATTAAAGCTTCATAAATCAATGAAAACTTACTCATTTCCCTCCGTTGTTGGTCTGCAAAAGAATGACACCAATTTGAATAAGCAAATAATTTCTCTTTTCTATAAACAAATATTTTCTATGAAACCTGAGAGGGAATAGATGGCCTTTAGGTGTGAGTTATAAAAAGACTGAAACTTTTTTTTAGAAAGGCCAAATTCATGATTGGAGCTTAAATCCTGGGGAGACTTCACTAGCAGTTCTGCAATTTCAGCAGGGGTGGATCTGGCACTGCTGTGCCGTGGACAGTTCTCTGAGGGAGGAATGCTTTTGTCAGCAAATATAAAGCACATGTAAATCCATCATAGGCTTCATCTCTGCTTCACTGGAAAGCTACAGAATTCAGGTCAAACTTACCCATATCCGTCCGTAGTTGGGCTGCAAAGGAATGACATACATTAGGGTAACAGCCGAGTTTTTCTTCTATTCTGGAAACAAACGTTTTCTACATTCGAAGACTTGGTAGAGGTGGCCGTTAGGTGGGAGCTACATGTGCTCTCAGCTCAAATGCTAGGTTGTAGGGATGATCACATAGACCTTCAAAAAACATCATCGGGTCCAGAACACATCAGCCTGTCTCCTCAGTGACACTAGTTCCCAAGAGCTCATGAATATAGTTCTTCACTCATTAAACTGGCTCTCCACAGAATCCCAGGTAAAATATGGGGCATCATATGTAAGGCCCTGCTTGCTATGGTACCTAAATGACTGTCTGTCTCTCTCACACCACAGTTTCCATCAGCAACTACCTTCTGAGAGAACTACGAAAGTATGAGCTAAACCCACTAGACAACAGGGCTCTCTCAGCTAGTGGTATAAGACTTTTAAAAATAAAAATCTCAATGAAGTGGCTTAGAATTCAAAGCAAATTTACCGTTTTCACGCTGGAGTTGTTCTGCAAAAGGAAAAATATTAATCAAGATTTGCAATTTTTTTCTTATTGAAAATTAGGTTCTCAACACCATTTGATTATGTTAATATTTATCTCCTGGAACAGCAAGAATTATCTACATACAGTGAACAAGTTTGTCCCTGTGAGCCTTTCCATTGCATTTGATAGGCTTTAAATCAGCTCCAAAGTTACTCAGAACAGTCCCTTATATATTGGAAAGATCTTTTTTTGGTATTGAGACTAGAAGAACAAATGAGTAGAGTATTTTTAATGTGTCTCAAAGTAGAGACAGTCTTACTCAGAGCCTACCATATGTTATATTAAGGTTTTATACAAACAAGCCAATGACACACTTTGATGGCCAACAGGATGAAGGGAATTATTCAGGAAAAACTAAAAAACTTTCTCACAGACAGTTGTCGATTTGAGTGGAAGTGCTGAAAAGGCGACTTTGATTTATGGATTATCGGCTGCAGAGTCACTGAGAGACATTTTGAAATAACTCACTCAGAACTCTTCTCCACATGACAGAGAATGTAACATTTTTAAGTAAGTAAAGGATTTTCTAAATGATCAGATTCATCAAAGCAGCCAAAAACTTCTGCGTGAACATTGGGATCTGATGCAGTTTGGTGACTGTATGAGGTTTCTTCAGCAATCCCCACTCCTTGCTCTTCTGTGTCCCTTTGTGTTTGAGTGAAAGTGCTGAAGAAGAGCTGCAGACTTACCCAGTCCCATCTCAGGAGCTCCTAAAAAAGGAAATCACAGGTTTTAAAAATTTAATTTCACCTCTTCCTCTTTTCAAAGCAGAGAAATAATGGTACTTATTCTAAACCGCCGTGAATGCACCGGGAATAGCTGTCATCGACTGGGATAGTTTGCTGGCAAGAGAGGCAGCATTTAAACCCCCGTGACCTCTGCATATCCCCAAAGGAAATGATCTCCTTAAATAAGGAGAGGAGAGGGATGGAGAAGAGAGGGAATGAGTAAAAATACTTTCAAAAGTAAAAGCTAGATAATAGAAAGTTAAACCTTACTACACTAGCTATCTAAAAACTAATAACAACTAACTAAACTAGATGAAGGCAAAAAGCTATCAATAGTGTGTGGCAAGACACTAACACTCCATCGCAGAGTGAAGCAGTTAAGAAGGAACTGAGGGCAGTTTCCTCACACAGACTTATTTGACCTTGGTGCAGAATGAGAGGCTGTACAGAGCACATAAGCAGTACAACAGCACGATCTGTCTCCGGTATCGTAGTATTCCCTGGCTTCTCTAATTCCTTATTCTTCCTTTTTTGAATGCCTCATCCAGATCTGAGAGTATTGGATCTGAGGAGGAATGTCTCCTCACTCTCTGATGAGGAAATATCACTACTCAGTTCCTTAAACATATCTTTTTTAGAAGACTCTTCCCCCTGAAGATTGCCTTTTGCCAAAGAGGATGACAACACTTCAAGGCTGAATCCAAATGCCGGCCTCTGCTTATAGAGTCTTTATTAAATTGATTGGCATTAGACATAGAGGTCAACACCTCACATGATCTCTTTTTCTGATCTATACCTCTGGATCCTTTAGTGTTATGGGTTGAGGAAGATGAGTTACTCTTCCTCCCTAGAGACTCATCTGGAGCCAATGATAGTCTGTGAACTTTCCTGGAACCTCGTCCTTTCCCAGGTCCAGATGTTTTGCAGACAGTGCTTCTTGCACCGTAAGTGCCTGTAGACTATTCTGTCTTTCTTTCTTTCCTCTTACGGTGAACGTAAAGCTAACTGAACTCTGGGAAGATGTGTCCTTCACTTAACTTTGCCTGGCATCTAACATTTTGTATCTGATACTGGGAACACCACTTGACAAGATACACACCTTTTGAAACAGAATTTCTTCTTCACTTACATTCAAGAATCTAAATTACTATCACTAAATGCTATCTAAATCCTAACTATTTAATAAACTAAGTTTTAATACTAGGCTCTAATCAGGGATGCAAAAAGATTCCTCAGCTTCACATAAAACTATTCTGCAGGTCACAGTGAGATGTAACTGAGGCGCCTGCAACACGACGCACTTTTATACCCTCGCACTGGAACATTCCATGTTCACTGAGGGGAGGGGTGAGGGAAGTGCAGGAGTGCTCCAATGGTTATTGCTAGCTTGAATTTTACTCTTCAGGTTCCACTGGTCTGGAGCATTCCCATGACTGGGAATATACAGAGGACACTTGAAGGAGAAGACTCTCTCAGTGGATGGCTCAGCATCCATGAATAGAGCCTGCTTTGGCTTCAAAGGGTAGGTTACCAAGCAGCACACTTTATCCCCTTCCATAAGCTGGGAAACCCATCCTCCTTGAGAAGACATTCCCCAGGAGAAGCTCAGAGATTTCCTAGAAAAAGTGCCAAATATGGTAAGAAACTCTAGTTTCTTATGACAATCTAACACTCCCAACCCAGCACAAATCATAGACACTCCCAACAATCCTTCAATGGACAATGAACAATGTCACCCAAATAGCGGCTGCCATAAATGTCTCCAATTTCCCTCCAGTTCATCTCCGTTGCCCTTAGTTCCGTCAATAAATACATAATACAGCCATTTCTATCCAATACACTCTCTCCCCTCAGGAGCAGAAGGCTACACAATTCAATACTAACTTACCCCTTTGCCTCTGAAGCTGGTCTGTAAATAAATGACACACATTTCAATATTTACATAATTTTTTTCCCTTTTCTTCAAACGTCATTTAAAGAACTTTATTTACCCCTTCTGATTATAAAGAATGTGGCAGGAATGATGGACAGAAGCACTGTGATTTGACTATCAACCTCTAGATCCTACTGGACAATTCACTGTTGCTGGACATTCGAGTACATTAAGCACCTAAAACTTCCTTCTCAAATCTACAGGTGGCTAGAAAGCTGTCCAAAGGGTTTTGGCAATATTGCGCATATGACTAATGAAATTATTTTCTCCTTCAGGAAACATTTGAATACAAATGCAGGTAAAACATAGGTTTGAGTTTTCCCAAAATCTTAGGGGCTAATTCACCAAGGTTTGACTCCACTAATATCACTGGAATTCCAGCAGGGATGAGGGAACAGATCTCTAAACAACAAATATATAGCACCCATAATTCTACTATATCTCATTGGGTGGCCAAACTTACTAACCCTCTAAGGCTACAACAAACTTCAAAAGTTAGAGAGCTATTGTGTACTTCCCGGGTCTTGGGGCTTCATCCCTGTGATGGGGTTTCAGGCTCTGGTCCCATGGAGCATCCCTGCCGGGGCATCATCCCCATTCCTGATGAAGCCCTGAGACCACTCTCCTTGTAGGGCTGAAGCCCTGAGAAACTCCAGGAGTGCCTGACGGAGCTGATGTGCCAAGAAACGCCACCATTGCTGGGCATAAGCCTCTATCCCCAACACCCCACTAAAGAGGAGAAGCCCTGAGCTTTCCAATCCATTCCAGGAGGTAGAGACTGCGGGCGTTATGTGGGAGGCTCCACAAGTCATACTTGAATTGTAAAAGAGCCGCACGTGGCTCTCAAGGTGAAGTTTCTCAAAAACTTAGTCACCTAATTCATCCTTGGTGTAATTCCCCTGACTGCACAACAGGAATGGATTTGGCCACTGCTAAGTGGTGCACTGCACTAAAATGGAACAGGGCCATGAACAATAAATATACATCATATACAATGATTTTGTGCCATTCCACAGCTGCAATCAGCAGAAAAACTGAGGCTGGATCTCCTTAACATAAAGGAGAGGGGCTGGTGGAAGAGCACTCTGTATAAGTTCCTGGGGCTTTGGAATACCCTCCTGACCTTGGTCTGAAATAGTCTGCATTGCCAAACTTTTTAACTGACGGACTTCACAGGAATTACAATAGGGATTAATTTCACCAGCGCAGTACAGTGAACTACACTGAGAGAGAGTTGTGCTCTTGTCAATGAATATATAGTATACACAGGTCTATCAGATGTTCCATTTAACAATGGCCTGATTACCAGGCTCACAAGACCCAGTTTGGCCAACTCTGCCATATAGCCTTGTTTTTTCCTTTGTTTGATTAAAGTTTCATAAATCAATGAAAACTTACTCATTTCCCTCCGTTGTTGGTCTGTAAAAGAATGACACCAATTTGAATAAGCAAATCATTTCTCTTTTCTATAAACAAATATTTTCTATGAAGCCTGAGGGGATAGATGGCCTTTAGGTGTGAGTTATAAAAAGACTGAAACTTTTTTTTAGAAAGGCCATATTCATGATTGGAGCTTAAATACTGGCAAGACTTCATTAGCAGTTCTGCAATTTCAGCAGGGGTGGATCTGGCACTGCTGTGCAGTGGACAGTTCTCTGAGGGAGGAGTGCTCTGGTCAGCAAATATAAAGCACATGTAAATCCATCATAGGCTTCATCTCTGCTTCACTGGAAAGCTACAGAAATCAGGTCAAACTTACCCATTTCTGTCCGTAGTTGGGCTGCAAAGGAATGACATACATTAGGGTAACAGCCGAGTTTTTCTTCTATTCTGGAAACAAACGTTTTCTACATTGGAAGACTTGGTAGAGGTGGCTGTTAGGTGGGAGCTACATGCGCTCTCAGCTCAAATGCTAGGTTGTAGGGATGATCATGTAGACCTTCAAAAACATCATCTGTTCCAGGACACATCAGCCTGTCTCCTCAGTGACACTAGTTTCCAAGAGCTCGTCCATATAGTTCTTCACTCATTAAACTGGCTCTCCACAGAATCCCAGGTAAAATATGGGGCATCATATGGAAGACTCTGCTTGCTATGGTACCTGAATGACTGTCTGTCTCTCTCACACCACAGTTTCCATCAGCAACTACCTTCCGAGGGAACTACGAAAGTATCAGCCAAACCCACTAGACAACAGGGCTTTCTCAGCTAGTGGCATAAGACTTTTAAAAAAGAAAAATCTCAGTTAAGTTGCTTAGAAATCAAAGCAAACTTACCATAGTCACGCTGGAATTGTTCTGCAAAAGGAAAAAACTTAATCAAGATTTGCAATTTTTTTTTGAGACTAGAAGAACAAATGAGTAGAGTTTTTTTAATGTGTCACAAAGTAGAGACAATCTTACTCAGAGCCTACCATATGTTGTATTAAGGTTTTGTACAGACAAGCCAATGACACACTGTTGTGGCCAACAGGATGAAGGGAATTAGTCAGGAAAGACTGAAAAACTTTCTCACAGACAGTTGTCGATTTGAGTGGAAGTGTTAAAAAGGCAACATTGACTTATGGATTATCGACTGGAGAATCACTGAAAAAGACATTTTGAAATAACACATTCAGAACTCTTCTCCACATGAGATAGAGACTGTAACTTTTTTAAATAAGGAAAGGATTTTCTAAATGATCAAAGCAGAAAAAAAAATTCTGTGTGAGCATTGGTATGTGATGCAGTTTGGTGACTGCACGGGGTTCTTTGGAAATCCCCACTCCTTGCTCTTCTGTGTCCCTTTGTGTTTGAGTAAAACTGCTGAAGAATAGCTGCAGACTTACCCAGTCCCATCTCAGGAGCTCCTAAAAAAGGAAATCAAAGGTTTTAAAAATTTAATTTCACCTCTTCATCTTTTCAAAGCCGAGAAAGAATGGTACTTATTCTAAACCACTGTGAATGCACTGGGAACAGCTGTCATTGACTGGGATAGGTTTCTGGCAAGAGAGGCAGCATTTAAAGCCCAGTGACCTCTGCATATCCCCAAATGAAATGATCTCCTTAAATAAGGAGAGGAGAGGGATGGAGAAGAGAGGAAATGAGTAAAAATACTTTCAAAAGTAAAAGCGAGATAATAGAAACAAAGTAAAACAGTAACTACACTATCTAAAAACTAATAAAAACTAACTAAACTAAATGAAGACAAGAAGCTATCAACTGTGTGTGGCAAGCACACTAACACTCCATCTCAGGGTGAAGCAGGTAAGAAGGAACTGAGGGCAGTTTGTTCAACAGACCTATTTGACCTTGGTGCGGAACGAGAGGCTGTACAGAGCACATAAGCAGTACAACACCACGATTAGTCTCCGGTACCGTAGTATTCCCTGATTTCTCTGATTCCTTATTCTTCCTTTTTTGAATGCCTCATCCAGATCTGAGAGTACTGGATTTGAGGAGGAATGTCTCCTCACCTTCCCAGGAGGAAATATCACTGCTCAGTTCCTTAAACATATCTTTTTAAGAAGAGTTTTCCCCCTGAAGATTGCCTTTTGCCAAAGAGGACGACAACTCTTCAAGGCTGAATCCTAATGCCTGCCTCTGCTTATTGAGTCTTTATTAAAAGGACTGGCATTAGACATAGGGATAATTTTTACCAGTGCAGGAAAACATCCAAAAACATCCAATATTAATTTAGAAATTTTCAGCGATGGAGAATCCACCACAAATCCTTTGTAAATTGTTTCATTGGTTAATTACTCTCACTGTTAAAAATGTAAATTAAACAAAACAAAATTAAGTTAACTTACGTTTGCATATGGAGATCACAGCCATAAACAGCAATAAATAGATTAAGAACCATCCTGAAAGACAGAACATGTTACTATCACCTTCATGTAGACTCAGACATGGGAGGTATTTCTAGGTGTTACAGTTTTGGACCTAAACAAGGATGGAATTTTTTTTTCATTCTCTTAAGTACTGTTGTCTTTAGACCTTGATAGAGAATGAGAATGAACATATTTCCTATGAAGTATCATAGAGGCCTACCTTCAGTGTCTCAGGGATTTGCACCAACATCCAAACTACGTGTAATTACTTTTCAGTTGCTAATTGTTCTGTCGGACTACACTGTGACCATTTACATTAAGTTTATGAATGAGCTAAACAGCGAGTCCCAGAATATTTTTTTTTTCTTCACACAGAACTGCATTCCTAATCTTACTGTATTCTAATAGCCTCCAATTCACTTGGGAGTGAACTGACCCTCATCTAGACTATTTATCATTCTTCTGGTTTTGTGTCAGACCTGACTCTCATCAGGGCGAGCTTCTCTGCAGAATGTCTGTAGCCACGTAGCTTGTCTTTAGGCTTGGAAGATTCAATTTTTACTGGTAAATGTCAGTAAACATTGGTTTCATCGTCCACAAGCAAACTGAGGAAAAAAATCTACCAATAATCATTGAAATTTACAAATAGGTAAAATAAGAAAAGTGCTGCTTGAGAACTTTAGTAAATCTGATTTAAGGATATGTATTTTGTATATTTGACATATGATGTTCACAATTTGTGTTTTACTGGTTATAAAGCTTTATCTTTTTTAATCTCAACATTGACTGTCATTAAATAATTATTGTCTGACTCCCCTATTGTCTGACCCCACCATAATTTTCTGTAACTAAAAATTTATATTGGTAAAAATAAAACCATTAAAACTCATAATTTTGCATAACTATGAAAATTTAAACTGGTAAAATAAAAAATGCTTACAAATAATCATTGATATTATCCATCAAAATTGTAAAAAATAAAATTGTAAAAAATAAAAATTGAATTCTGCCAAGCCTACTTGTCTTTGATGTTATTATGGGTTATCAATAAAGATTGGTGAATAGCAAGAAATATTGCACGTGTATTTGTTCAAATTCAAAAACTAATTTTGATTTGCCGTGGTCTCAACCCTCATGAACTCATGAAAAGCACGTTATAAGCCTGAATACTGTGACATTTATTATAAAGTGCGTTTGCAATTATATAACCTCTTATCATATTCAAAATACACCCTGTGTTGGTTACTTCACAAAAATCATTTATGCAGTGTTGTTGTAGCTGCGTTTTTTCCCAAGATATTAGAGAAACAAGGTGGGTGAGAGGCACTGTCCCTAGGAGGAAAGGGGCCAAGAGCAGACTCAAACTGTTGGCAACCAAAGAGGGAGACACACTATTAAGACTGACAGGGGCCCTGTCCATGAGGGGGAGGATAGAAGGTCTTTCTGATCGGAGGAGAGGGCAGTGTCTAAGAGTACGAAAGGACAGAGTCAAATGACTAACAAGTGAAAGACTGGGAAGAAGAGCTAGTTTGATCCATAGGAAGTGAGATGCCTTCCCCTGGGAGCCCTGGATCAGGGAGAAGCCATTTTGAAGGAGTCTAGAGTCAGCCACAGTAAGGGTAGGACTGTCTGTGGTGAGCTGGGGGGTCCCAGGCCTGCATTCGGAGTCCCCTGACAACTGGCCTCTGGGCACCTGTCAGCGACATCCCTCATCTTAGTCCTTTCCCTCTTCAAGGTGACTCCCAGTCTGTAGAATTTCCCCTCACCCAGCCAAGTGGAGTCAGCCCTCCAGCTCCCTAGGGAAAATCAGTCACCATATGGCACCACTGCTCCGGCTGCCAGTCCAGGGTCGGCTGCCTCCTGTGTGTGTCTGAGCACTAAGGTGAGAGACCAAAGTTCGGTTGTAAGAAGAATTATTGTAATCTGCACCTTGAGCCCTGCACTCTTTGTGGTGAAGGGAAATCCTGGGACCAGAAGCAGTGTGACTCCTGCGTGAAGAGGATGCCTGCCAGCAGTGATCAGCCCCTCTGCAATGACTGAAGAGCCCAGACCGACCTCTGGATCGTTCGCAGAGTTCTGAGGGCACCATCCTTTAGTTAGATGGTCAGGGAAATTGTTTGGGAGATGCCCTGCTCCTTGAACTGTGTTCTTAAGCCAGGGAGTCAGGATTTGGGGTTTTATTACCTGCTGCCTATTAAACCTGTGTAGGTATTGACCACCTTATCCCATGTGTGAGTAGTTTGGGCTGCACTAAGTCCCATCAGCCAGGTTGCTAATTTCTGCTACAGAAGATATCATGGTCACATGTCACGTGACTGGGGAAATCCTCTGGTATTATCAGGGTGGGCGCCAGTGACCCTGAGAGTAGTGTTTTATCCTATTATGTTATATTTACTTCCTATTTAATGTAATTACTCTGTTGAATGTATTGTTTGTGTTTGTGTTATTTCTTGGGAGTCTACAACTATCTGCCATGTAAGTGGGAGTTATGCTGTGGTTAGAATTTTCCTTCTAAAATGCCCTGGTGATCCTATCAGGGAAGGAAGAGGGTGCTGGAGGCACAACCAAATAAATTCATACAAGAAGAAAATAAGGAAGTTACACCCTGCTGAGCTGGAGGCAGGATCCAGATGAACCCAGACCTGTCCATCAAATCCTGTAAGGAGATTGGAACTAAAGGAAGTAACCAGGTGGATAGAACCTCACCCATCTTGTCTCATAAATCATCAGGTCACATAACATAAACAATGCTAGCTGAGTTATTTAACCAACATACCATTCAAGTTGAAACTCAGATATAAAATATTTGCAATGAATTACTTGAGGATGAATTTCAGAACAAAAGTTCCACTGAAATGATTTGGCAAATAATTCTGAATGATTATTTTTGAGAATTTTACTCTATTTGTGGAAATTTTGGGTAGACATTCAGAAGGCCATCATCAAATACAGTGTTCTCTGTGAAATATTCACTCAGCCATGCTTATCACTAACAACCTAAGAAAGAAATGTCAACTTCATAGAAGTAATGCAAAATTAGCATATGTCCTGCAGTATTATATAGAGCTGATTGAAAATGTTTGTCCTCCCATTGAAAATTTTCAGTTTTTGTTAGAAAACCAAAAAACAGTTTAAAAAAAATTAGCAGGTTTTCACTGAAAAAATGTTGGTGAAACATCAAAAAATTGAGAGGGAGACAGACAATTTTCACACAAAAATTAATTTAGTCAAAACCCCCATTTTCTACCAAAACTAGTTTTGATGGAAAAATTTTTGACCAGCCCTAGTGCAATATGAGTGATTTTCAGCATTTGGCCAAAATATTCAAAGTTGGGTCTAAAGAGAGACTCCTAAATAAAAGTCAGATATTCTGAGTGCTGTGCGCACATTGTTCCCACGGACTTCAATGGAATATGCACGGGCTCAGCCACTCTGAAAATCTGGTCACTTACCTGGGTGTGTAAACATGGCTTAAATTTATCCCAAAAAGTTTAAGTTGGGGTTTATGAGGAGCACTTCAGGTTTTGAGGGCAGTGTGTGCATGAGGGAGAGAAAGAAATACACTGGTGGTGGCAACAGTGGTTGTAGCTGCTCTGTGATCTGACTGTATACATGTATGTAATATTCCCGTAGCTCCTTTCCTAGACCATTGACAAATCCGTTGGCATATAGCTACCCCTCCTTGGTTTGCAGGAGCTGCAGAAGTCCCACTAAGCAATCTTTCATCCTGACTGACCCCATAATAGATGAAAGGCCAAATTCTATCCTGACTGGCACAAACTGCCACACCTGGATTGAGGCTAAAGGAATCCCTATAGGAGTAGAAATGCCTCACTCATCATGGATGTGCAGTCACATTTGAGAGGAGGCAGTTCTACATCAGAAGCACTGAATGCTGTGGTGTGATCATCCTGTAAACCCTTGTGGTCATCTGTTGGACACTCTTGAAATCTATGGGAATATGTTTGTCCCTTTAATCCATTCTTAGCCACAGGCTAAATTAACATTGTAAGAATAATAGATGGGAGTTGAGGGCACTGAACAGGTCACAGACACGTGCTCAGAATCTTGAAGGATAGAGTCCTAACTTGTTAGGGATGAATTATTTGGGGATAGAAATGAATTAAGATTCAGAAAGCAAAGATTTGTGCTAAGATGCCCCACAGACCAAATAAAAAAGGCAGTAACATCACTCAGCAGAGGGCAAGTTTCCTGGAATAATAATAATTACATAAAAAGTTACATACCAAAGTATGGAGCAGTTGATTGTTGACTCATTATTGATTCTGGATTGATGATGTCACAGGTAACATTGGGGGTATCACATAACATAGCAATGGTGCTTGCTACTGTGAAAAGATTCTGCTCGTCCTGCACTTCTGTTGTCTCGGCCAATGAGGTTATGCTTTCTCCTTTGTGATTTCTCCAGAAGATTATGGGCTTTGGATACCTCCCTGTCCACTGACATTCATAGCTGCAAATGATCTTCTCCTGATCCACTTGCAAAGAAGTTTCATCTTCTGCTCCTGTAACAAAAGGAGCATTATCACAATGGATGCGTGTCTAACAATGCAGAGAAATGCTCAGAGGGTAGAATGTGAAAAGATCTCAGGGGCATCTTCACATTCGCTCAGTGTTTCATCTCAAAGAAAAGAGTGCATGTTTTGGTGAATGTGATTTAAGACAAATCCCAGGAGAAACAATGGGAAATAATTTTCCTGTTTCCAGAAGCAGATCTGCTTCGCTTTGCCTGGACAAAGATGAAGGTTCATGTGTCACTCTCATTTACACCTGTACAACCTCAGTGAAGCTAATAGCTCTGCATGGGGTTAACAGAGGGCAGAATTTGACCCGAATATTTTCACTGAGCAGAATGTGCTCCACAAAGAAAAAGACTGAGCTCCAGCCAAAGCCCCAATCATTGCACCTTTACATAGTGACTCTCACCCTGAATAACCCCATCACACTTTACAAACTTTAAAGGACAAAAAATAAACAAAAAATAAGCCTTAGTGTGAAAAGATGGACAAAGTTTGCTGCTCTTTGCCATTAATATATGGCTGCCATATTAACCCTGGCATAATTCAGCAAAAGGGCAGATGAGGGACTAATTTTGTGTAGCAAGATGCGGTGTATGATTGCCACCTACTGCTCATAGATAAATAGGTTATGTTGATAAGATGGCAGGAAAAGAAAGAGAATATGTGGAATTGCCACAGGAATCTATTTACATGTACATGTCAATAAATTATGCTAGGGTTACAGAGTCCTCTGCCTCTTCCATCCCTCTTCTGCAGCGCACTCCTTCCTGGCCCCTCAAAAGCCAGCGTATCTCAGGTATCTCTTTATTATGAATTTTAAGTTCACACAAGAAGAGAAAGTGACAATTACATTGTGACTCTTTTGCTACTGTCAGCCTTTGGTGTATTTGCTTTTGTATCTCTAAAGTAACATCCAGATTCATCGACACATAGACAAGTAAGTTAAAAAAAAAATTAAGATGAGCAATTCTGAAAACATATTACCTGCATGAAGAAAGATGTTTGTGAAAGAATTAGATTCTGGTAGGGAAGGGATGGAGGGAGAGTTGGCCAGGAGGAAGTTGCAGCAGAGGTGGATGGCACGTGGTCTCCTCCTTTGCTGCTTCTGCTTCCGCATGTATTGATCTACCTGCCTAGGCATGTCATATCGCTGCCTCAGTTGAAACTGAGGACAAAACTTTGTTCTTCTCAGGGCTGGTGTACACAGACCCAGGGATTTCAGCAGTGCCCTCGAATCTGTTAGTGTAGGCAGTGCTTTGTGTGTCTTCAAAAAAAATAAAGTACAGCCCATGAAGGGGAGTTCTTCAATGGTCTGTTGTATTTACACAGGAATCCCCAGCAACTGAAGGTATCATGAGCAATGGATGGTAACTGCCATCACCATGACTCTGGCAGCTGAGTCGGCCGCATCCAGGGAAGCCAGCAATGCTGACCTTGCAACCAGTTGACCTTCCACCAATAGGAACTAGAACTCATCCTTTGAGTCCTCTGGCACCTTACTGAGAAATTTGTCCAAAGCATCCCATTCAAATAATCATAACCGGCCACTAGGATCTGATGATTTCGCTAAACGTAGCTACAATTCTGCAGTTGAATAAATCTGTCAAAAAGGTCCATTTAAAAAATTTTTTTCTTTAGGAGTCACTTTTCTCTACCTTGGCAATATCTTCATTTGCAGTCGCCACTACCAGGGAGCCTGGTGTGGGATCCTGAGAAACTTGTTCATACCCCTCTAGTGGAACTTGGTACTTGCACTCCATATACTTTGCCACTGGCACAAGGGTGATGGGGTTTGCCATGAGGCCTCTATAGGCTGAATAATTGCCTCATCTATAGGGAAAGCAACTTTCTCTGTCATAGTAAAATGTGTAAAATGCCTATGAAATAGCCATCCTTTCCAGGAGCTCCTGGTAGGATTTAAAATTATCTGGTACTGGAGAAGACAATTCCGGTACCAAAGCCTCATCCGGCGAGGAGGACAAAGGGTCAAAGGACATTAAATAACACTAACTAACAACAACAACTAATTGTAATGGAATGATTCCAGATGGAACAAGCTGAAAACATCTCACCGTTGACTCTGCACAGTAAGAAGGACCTGAAGGAGGGGTGGCCCTTTATATCTCTGGCACAGAGCATGAGGCTCAGGTGAGAAGATAGATTTAATAACACAGCTCCAAGTGCTGGCATTTTAAAGGAAAATAAAGGAGAGAGTAGTTATTATTGGTCTCTCTTCTAACAGCACACAGTCTGAAATCACTTCCAAAATCAGGAAACTGATCTCACATTGAGATACATTAGACCATGTAATACCTTCCCGATGGAAGAACTAGGAACTCCATCATTTAGGAGTTTTTAAACAATAATAGCCAAAGCAATAGAAAATGTGCTGGAGAGAATGGACAAGCCCGCACTGGCTCCTGAGGAGATAGAATAACAGAGTTTTGTTAAATCTGCTTTCTCCAATTCTAGGTTTTTCTTACCTATAACCAAGACTTCAATGATGATTTCTCTGTGAAACCCATTGGTTGCGGCAGAACAAACATATTTTCCTTCATCTTCCACCTGAACATTGTTCAGTTTCAGAGAAACATTTCCTTTCCCAAACTCCTTTCCTTTCAAAACTTCTACCTTTTTTTCATATTCCTTCCTGAGCCATTCTCGGCTGTTGTCTCCATTTGGAGACAAATAACTTGCTGGGCATTTGTCACCATGTAGATAAAAATTAAGCCGGAGGCTGCTTTCATCATAGAGGTAGAAATAGATTGTTTTATCCTTCCCAGGTCCAACTTTCCTCCATTGCAGCTCCATGCTACGGGGCAGATGTTTCGTAACCAGCCGGCAGGGAAGAATAACATTTTCTCCAGTTACAGCAGTAATTGTGTCATGTTCTGCCTCCAGATGAAAGAAACCTGAAAAATGTTCGGGGGGTTATATTTGCACCAGAAGCACATAATGACTCATATTAGTGGGAGCCCAACCCAGAGAAACTGTGTAAGAGAGAGTAAAAACAGGACAGCTCTGATTCTCCTCTTATTTATGCTGTTATTACAATAGTATAAATCCATTATCTTCAGGGGAGTCACTCTTCATATACACACAGGTAAGTGAAAAAAGAATCAGAGCTATACTATCTTTTACATCTATGGTGATCTCAAGAACAATATTTGAAAAGAATTGCTGAGTTGTACAGTTCTTCACATTCACTATGCTGCACCAAGGGCATATCTACACAGTGGGATAACGTGCAGTACGGAGTGTGTTTGCTAAAGTGCACCAACGTGTTGTGCATTAATTGGTCTGTGTGGATGTTGCCAATGCACACCAAACGTTCCCTAGTGTGATTTATTGTGTTATTGTTTCAAACAATAAAATGGTAAAACACACCAGGGAACCTTTAGTGAATACCATCTGGGGATCTACACAGATTAATTAATGTGAAACCTGTTAATGCGCTTTAGAAATCACACCCCATAGTGTGTGTTGGTGCTCCATGTAGACAATCCTTGAGTGGTCTAGCTGGCCACAATGCAGGTAAGTTTAGACCTATTTTGTAAGTAAGAGCAGGAATATTTGCTTGGACAGTACTACATATCTTACCTGAAATTGCAATAACTTTTTCTTGGTGTCTCTTCAGCAACGGGTTTATTATAGTGCATGAGATAGTGTCAGAAGCAATATCTGCTACCTTGAGTGTACTGTGGATTTGATACATCTCTTTCACATTTTTTTCAATTATTGTTTCAGCCATAGCAGTTATGTTTTGTCCTGTGCTGTCTGTCCAGCGTACTTCAGGTTGTGGGTACCATCCTTGGGACGTACACCTCAGTATGGATGAATTATTCTGCTGGTGTGCTATGGTTAGACGAGGTGCAGATCCAAAACCTAGAATGAAAACCAATTTCAGAAAATGCTAAACATGTGTCAGTGTGCTAAAGAATGAGCTAACATACCATGCACCAAACAAAGAGTGCTAATGACAAATGATCACCACTATCATTTCGGTCTCCATGTCCTATTCAATCTATGCTGAATTATAATCTTGCATTTCCAAGTATCTTAAATTTATAGAAAGAGAGAGAGAATTCTACCAAACACTTCACAAGCTGATCCCAAACTCTATGCAGACATGACTTCATCGTACATATGTGATGGCTTCATTTTTGGGATGGCAACAGGTCAGTCAGGAAACAGTATTTTCACAAAAGGGGAACTCCACCTTTGTGATCCTCATATTTTGGGCACATTCAGGGTCCCCCTTAGCGGCCAGTGTAAAACAGAGCAGCCTTAGGGCTATTCTAACTTACACTTTGCTTCCCAGGGTCCCCTGTGAACCTTGGGAAGCAGAGCATAGCCAAAGCACAGTGTGCTCCAGTCATAGGTATTATTTACCGTATTATTGTTTGAAACAGTAATACCAGCTCTTAGTCTCCTTCTTTCCCCATAAGCCTGACATGCCCCTTACACCAATTCTGGAAGCAGGGCCAGTACAGAGCCCTTACATCACTTCAACATTGGCCAACAAAACATTTCTCTGCAAAAGGAGTAATGTCCGTGGCTCATTTCTATGTAAAGGGGCCTTAGCGTAACTGAGAATCAAGCACAGTGTGTACAAACCACAGCTTGACAGTGACCTCACAGTCCCACAGGAGTTTGTAATATACTGGCTGGGTGCGTATGTGTGTGCGATGGGATGTAATGGCCCACCTCTGCCTCTGTGCTTTACTCATTTTATAACTGTTTTGCCAGAGCAACACACGCAATGCAGGTGGATGAGAACTGTACATGCCACCAGCAAAAATTCAGTGGAAAATGTACATGATGTATGCATGTTGCGTGCATAAACTGTGTATAATTTACGTATACTATGGGAGGTGGACACCAAACTGTGGAAGCTTTCCTGACTCCCCGTCCTTCACTTCTCCCTGCTTCCTTCCTAGTCCCTCACTTCCTCTGCCCACAGGTGGGTGCTCATCTACAACAGATGCAGTTTCTCCTTCCCCTGCCAGGTACTGAGCCCTCCCTGTTGGGAGGAAAGGATTAAATGGAAATACAGCTGGCCACACATTGTGCAGTGCAATACAGAATCAGCACCACTGTGATCAGTGCAGCATTATTCACAGCCTGCAAAATTTCTGTATGAACAGCTCCATGCTTACCTGTAACAATCACCTTGGTCATAGCTTCTTGATAGGCACCATCGCCTGTCACTGCACACACATACTGCCCATTGTCTTCTACTCCCACTGGAGAGAGTTTCACTGTAGAGACTCCGTTCTCATATCGTCCTTTGGGTATGTCCTTCCTGTGCTGGTCCCCAGCCCTGCCCAACTCAGTCCCATTTTCTGTGCTATTGTAAGAATATAACGTCATATTTTTGCTCCTTTCCCATTTATACAAATGCACTTGAACATTAGCAGGGATCTGGCCTGTGAGCTGGCAGGATAATATCACATCTTGTCCAACCAAGGCAATTGGAGGATCAGCATGTACAGTGACAGTAAATTCATCTGCAAGAAAGAAAATAAATCATGATCACTGATTTTCATCAAAAGTTTGACATTAGTATAGCGAGAACAAAAGAAAAACTGGACAATTACTGAGATACAACAGCGGCGGTTATATTTCCTGTTTGAAACTCACCCCACTTAACCTAGTTCCACCCCTTCAGAATGGAGTATTTCAGGTCTTCACTGAGAGCTCAGCTATGAACAGATTTGAAGAAGAAGTGGACTAGGATGAAACTTTCAGGGGAAGGTGCAGGATGAATAGACCCTCCTGAAGATCTAGGGAGCACAGGGGCCTGTACCATCAGTTAAGTTGTTACAATGTGTTCTCTTCTTAGTGGCTGGCCAGCATGGGGAGGTGAACAGCAGAGCTAGGGTTAACCTTCACAGAATTCAATTTTTTAAAATAATTTTGACAGATATCAATGTTTATTTTTAATACTTTTTCTATTTTTATCTATTGACATTTTCAGAGTTTTGCAGAATTATGCCTTTTCAGCATTTTTTTATTTGTATCAATTTAAATTTTCACAGTGGCAGGAAATTATGGAGGGGACACAATCGGGGAGGGGGTCAAACAATTATGTAAAGACAGTAGATTTTGGGATTCAAAAAGTTAAAGTTTTTAACCATTAAAACACAAATTGTCAACATCATATGTCAAAATTTTAGCCTTAAATCAAACTAATAACATCTCAATTCTCGTTTTTCTTACTTTGCATCTCTGAGTATTTCAGTCATCACTGATGGAAATACTTTTTCCTTAGTTTGTGTGCGTACAGTGAAATCGACATTTATCGACATTTACCAATAAAAATTTAATCCTTCAAAGCCTATTTATGGTCCTACTTTCTGCCCAACCCTTTTGGGTGGCTTGTGCCTCTGGAAGAAGTAGAAGCTCTGAAATTTTGTTTGGGTTTCCCTCTTCAGATTGCATCATGGTTTCTTTACACAGGATTTAGACAGGCAGCAATGGATGTGCATATATTTATTTCCTGATCAGTAGTTTGGAAAAGTGGTGTTCTTACCTGAAAGCCAGTTCTTGATGATATAAACAATTGGAAAGATGGATAAACTGGCAATTGATCTGATCCCGACGATCATTGTGAAGTGATTTCAATATCATCCATCCAACTATCTGTCAATGGAAATTGAAAACATCACAAACTGTAGCATGAGATGTAAATACAACTAGAGCTGGTCAGGAACTCTCCTATGATGTGGTTGCATCAGAAAATGCTGATTTGTCAAAACCAAAACATTTCATGGAAATAGCATGCCTGGTTGTTTCAGGGAAGTCAGGGCTTCGGGGGTCCACAGCACTGAGGTGGCACTGCTATGCAGATGGCCCAGGGATCTCAGGATTTTCAGGTTCCACATTCTGAATCAGAGGACTCCCCAGACTTTGGGGGGCACCTAGGGAGTCTCCAGGAGTTGGAGACAGAATTACCTTTTGTGGAAGTAGATTGAAGGAAGACAAGATAATTCATCTGATATTTAATTAACCCTGGACACCTTCACTTGTCAGTGGATGCATGGATCAAAAGCAGCCCATGCTGTGGGTGACATAAACTCAGCACCATTCAATTACTCTATTCTGGGCTATGTGAAATGTGCTGATTGTGCCAGCCAAGTTTCTAATAGATGTCTCATGAAAATAAAATTAGAACTAATCTGCTCCCTTATGGGGCATGGCTTGTATAAACATGATATGACATTCCTCAAAGTGATCTCTTTAGGGGTATGTCTACACTGCCAAGGCTGTACTGGGACTGCACAGGTCAATGCAGCGGTATTGATTGAGCAGACACTAGAGACCCACTCAACCAATCCTGGAAATGCTTTCCATTCGACACAATAAATCCACCCTCCCGAAAAGAGTAAGGTTGCATCAACCAGAAGGTGTTTCCCGTTGACACAGTGAAGTGGAGACACATGGTAATGGAACATTAGTAAGTTGATGGGAGCTATGCAACCTACAATACGTAGCTGATATCTGCAGTCAACAGCCACCGGCAGCGTAGACCAGACCTACGTCTAGGTTGGGAAATTTGTGCTTCTTCTTTTACTATTTCTGCACATATATCATCAAGGAATTTAGTCTCTACTGATCTCAAATGAGATCTCTTCATGAACACAAAAATAATTTCAAAGAAAAAATTCAATTTCAAACTCACCTTACTTTGTCTTGTAAATTTGCAGTGTTTCTTTTGCCAGCAATGCTGATTCAATTGCTACTCACATGACAATCATCCACCTCATATAAGACCCTATTTAAAGTGATAGTATAGTAGAAGTAAGTACTGAAAGTCCCCATGTGTGAGCCTTGAAGAATCAGGCCATTTAGTGACAATTTCTGTACAGCTACTGCAGTGTTTTTCGTCCCAAAGGACTTTACAAACACAGCATACTCAAATATAATTTACTTCCGTGTACAAAGTACAAAGTACAAAGCTGTTAGAACAGGAATTAACATTCCATTCACCTGAGACTAAAAGATGAATTTATGCAGACAAGCAGTGGTTAACAAAATTGTAATTTGTCCATAACACCAGGATTAATACATTGAGCAGTACAAGAACATATCAGAATATATATCGCATCACATCCAGTAGGGTGTTACCTCCTTCATACTGTGATATAGTAGCAAATTGTGTTATCAGAGTGGGTACAATCAGTCTTCCTATTTCCAATTACTCAAAATAAGCAAAGCTATTTTAGACAGTGATCACAAAATTTATGTTAGTGAAAAGTATAATTGATGTGGAAACTCCATTTAAATTATAATCCCCACATATTGAAGTATAACAGCTCCATATTAAAGGTGGCAACCAGGATCACTTTAAAGGTGGATTTGGAATGTTTCTCTTTCACCTTGCAAATTAAAAACGAAGAAACTTCTCGTGTTTCGAATCTTTCGATGTTAGACTTATTGTAAACTAGGATCTGTTCTGGACAGGTTCAGTCACTGAGCTTCTGTTTAAGATTAAAAACAACGAGAGTCCTGTTGCACTTTAAAGACTAGCAAATTCAGTTATGCAAGAAAATCACATTACACCTTAATATTTGAAAGAGTGGATGATTTTAGTGTTGACTCACTAGCCCCTCCCTCCCTCCATCCCTCCCCATTGATGGGCAGATATGGCAGCCCCTCCCCCAAGTCCTCCCACAGGGCTGGGCTGAGCCACCAGCCCCTCCCCCAAC
Organism: Emydura macquarii macquarii; assembly: GCF_026122565.2. NCBI lineage: Eukaryota > Metazoa > Chordata > Testudines > Chelidae > Emydura > Emydura macquarii. The sequence continues at coordinate 195,333 of NW_027131710.1, forward strand.
CAACTGCCATTTCCCAACTGCCATGGAACTACCCGTCCCCATGCGTCTTTTGAGTCAATTCCCCCCATCAGTCTGCTCCTGGTTCCACAGGCTGCAGAGGCCTGTTTGTACCCAGCAGTTCCTACCCAGATTCTGCCCCCACACACCCAATGCAGACCCCCAACACTATGCAGATACCCCCTCACATCCGCAACAATGAGGGAAGCATCCAGAGCTGCTGCCCCCCATAGGGGTCCCAGCCCAGAGCCAGATGCACCCTGGTCCTGTCTCTCAGGACAACACTAGCCAGGGAGAGATGGACACAGACCAGGGCAGAAACTGCACTGTGGGATTAGCAGGAGCAGGAATTAATTTTGGTGGGTGGGGGCAATGAGTGATTTTGGGGAGGAGCAATAAGTGATTTCTGAGGACAGGGTAGGGGACTGTAACTGTCTCATGGGGAAGACCACATGTGTGTGTGTTAGGCACCTGTAACAGACAACTAATGGAAGGAAGGACGCGCCTTAGATTGAGATTCCCATAAGCCAGTGCACTAGGTGGCTCCATGTTTAAATGAGCCAATGAGAGATGCCAAGGTCAGCAATGTGTGCTAAGCCATCTCGCAGAGACAAGTGTTTAAGTACAGAGTTGGTTTATGGTTGGAATTTACTGGTGACTCATGGGGATAAATTTTAGACAGTAGCTTTCCCCTTTTTATGATTAAAAATCTTGTATGTTGTGAAAGCTATTTGTTTTTTAAAAATCCCCATGATGTAATAATGAGGGATAACAATATATTTTTGTTTTGTTTCATTTCAGATTGAAAACTTACATTTCTTAAAAACCAGAACATTTTTTAAAAATCAAACATTTCCATTTTTCTCTCCTCCCCTTTCTCTCTCTTTTCTCTTTTTTTGCCACTGAATGCAATAAATTGATTGAAGGATGTCTAGGATTTGTTTGCTTGTTTGTTTTTTCCCATTATGTTTTTTTGTTTTTGTTTTTTTGCACTCTATAACTTTGCAAAACTTCTTAATTTTGGAAAAATTTAGAGAACAAAAAGGAAAGAAATGAAACAATGTAAAAAGGGAGAAAACAGACAGAGCGGGAAAAACCAAAACTCAAAAAAGGAAAAAACAAAAACTGGATTTTGTGGTTCCTGAAACCGCAGATTGAAACAAAATTTTCTATTCAAATTAAAAAACTCATTTAATCTCATTCTAAATTTTTTCCATGAAAATTCTAAACATTTCAAATGACATTTATTTGTTCAAAATTTCTCACAGATAAAAAATAGGGAATTTTAACCAGCTCTGATCGTCAGTCTCTTTTAAAGCTTTCTTATATACCCTTTAAAATCCAACAGATGCCCAGAAACTGGTGGGGTTTTTTGTTTGTTTGTTTTACCAATTCCTTCCCCTTTAAAGCTTCAAAGACAACTGCCAACTACCAGCAGAGCAATGCTGTTAATCCCGTGAAATATGCATCTCCAAATCTGAGGTGACTCCAGTTAAACATAAAGTAAGAAGAAAAATTCACAAGCCTCTTTTTCTTCCCTTTCTCTTCTTTTCAACAGCTGACCCTTCACTGCCTGCCCATCCCATGCACATGCAGTAGCCTGATGTGTTTTACACCGAGCTATACTTTCCGATCTGATACTCAATTTATTGTTAAGAATGAAAGTCCTTTTGAGCTCTAAAGACACATGTCTAGTTCGGCCTTCTCCACAGCTCCCTCAGAGCAGATTCCCGCCTTAACAGTCAAATAAGAAAAGGAGAGGGTTTTTGGTTACAAATTTCCTCTTTTAGAAAAAAATGTAAAATAAAATAACAAAGTGTGTGACTCTTCTTAGCATTACAACACTAAATCCCGTATTATGTGACAGGGAGATTTGTATCTATTGCTGTCCTCTACAAATTCAGCATGATCCAGTTAATACAGATAAATGGTAGTCCAAACTCTGTATTTACACAAAACTCCTTCTAACCATATGCCACTGTTTTATGAATAAATTGCAAATTTCCCTAGCTTCAGTAATGAAAACATCCTTGCAATGCATCTAAGCTTTAACCTCAGTGATTCTAATTGCTCCAGAAACAAGCAGTCACTTTTAAAAACTCAAAATCTTCAATAAATATAAGAAACATATTTTAGAAATCACTTGCCTGGATTATAAATTACATTCACACACAGCAGGCTTGTGTACTCACCTCAGAACTCTCTCAGCAGACTCAAATAAACGCGCCAAAATCCGTTGCACTATAAAATGTAGGTGAGGGCAAAGGGTAAATGTATGAACAAATATTCAGAAAACATGGGAGGGGACTGAAGGTGAATGAAAGAAAAATGCTGTGAGCTTCCGTGTGTGTGATTACACCCTATCCCATCCAGGTAGGAATTTGGTTCCCCAGAATTCACAGATCACCAAGGTCTGTACACTGGTGTATGTGACTACAAAAAGTGCAGGGCTGTGATGAATTGTCTCAATGCACAATCTCCCCCATAAGGACAAGGGTGAGTGATCCCTCAGAGGTGATTAATCCTGGGCTCTGCAACCATGGAAATGTCCCACAGATCTCAGGGCAGCTGCTGGAGTAGCAGTACTCCCTCACATTCTTGCCTCAGGGCTTCCAGTGTCCTTAGCCCCCTTATCTCAGGGAGAGTTATGCCACCCTCACAGCTGGCTGGTAGGACAGCCTGGGCCCTCCCTCTCCACTAGGCTACAACCCAGGGTTCTACAAGTGGCAGTGAGATCAAGGAGTGCTCAGAGTCTGCCTCCCTGGACCACTTCTTACCACTTATTTTCCCAGTCCACGGTGCAGTCAAAGCATCACAAACAATCCAGCAGAAGGTGGAATTAAGGGTTCCCTAATCCTTAAGGACAAACTAGTCACTCCTCTGGAGCCTCATGTAGCTGCTCTTTTCATCTCCTTTTCTCTCAGCAGGAACTCCCGCTATACCCTTACTCAGGAGTTCATGGGATAAGTTTGTCCTCCTATCCTGTCTGCTGCCCCCCACTCCCATCCCCTGTCTGGCTCTCTTTTCAAACGCTTTCTTCAGCTGCAGCTGGCTCTGCTGATACAGTGGAGTGAGGCCACCATGGCCCAGAACTGCTTCTTAACCCTTTTATCCCAGTGTAGGGTTTATATACCCCATCCCACTCCCCTTCAGTGGCATGGAATGGGAGGGCATGCTGGAATTTTGACAGTTATTAACTCCTACTGGAATGTCTAATCAAAATTTCATGAATTTGCCAGAAGCACAATGGTACTCAAAATGTCTGTCTCCCAGCTCCACACCCTGCAGGCTGACACCCTGTTATATGTACATCTGCAAATTCATAGATTTCATGGCCAGAAGGGACTACTGAGATCATGTAGTTTGAGATGCATAACAGGACAGAGAACCTCTCCCTGCAATTTCTGTTTGAGCAATATCATCTCTTTGAGAAAGACATCCAGATTTATTTTAGTGATGAAAACTTCACCACATACATAGGTAATTTATTCCAATTATTAACTACTCTCATTGATAAAATGTGCACCATATTTCTATTCTAAATTTGTCCAGTTTCAGATCCCAGGCAGCAGATCCTATGATTTTTTATCCTAAATTCAAGAGTCCTTCTACTATCAGAAATGTTTTCCTCCTGTATGCACTTGAAGACTATGATCAAGTCACCTCTTCCCCGCTATCGCCCTCTATGCCACTCATCAAGGGGGATGCTATGTTAAAAAGAGATTTTTATACAATAACAATTACTGCAGCTAATATAGACAGCAATGTCTTGCTTATTAAGTAGGGTCTTATGCAAGAAGAACTAGTTTTCTGTGCTGTAACAGCCGGCCATTTGATTTCCAGAATAAGTTTAACATGTTCATTTGAGCTGGATTTGTTTTCAGGCTCATGCATCAGCAATAGAACTATTACCTGAATGTTGATTGCAAATCTTTGTTGCCATGAAACAGCAAGAACCCAAGTTGACTTTCAGAGCTCATGTTGAGTTTTCAGAGCTCCTGATTACTTGTAGACTGAACACATTTTCTGTAGAGTCAATGAGAGACACTAAACAAGGACCCTGACAAATTGTACAGCCATTTCTCAGAGTTTGAACCTTTATTTCATACAAAGACTTTATAATAGGACTTGACAATCAATAAGGGTTGCAGAATAATATCTTTGCCTTAAAATCTATTATGGGGAGGAGGCTGTGTAGGTAGAGAAGGCCATGTATTGTTGGACATACTCTTTAGCTGACCATTTAATGCCCACTGCTGCAAGATATGGTGATTCTTGATTCCCACCAATTATACAGCAGAATGACTGTTCAGATTTTGCTAATCTTTTATTATGTTCAGGAGGGTCAGCAACAGGGCTACATGACAAACTTTCCTATTTCTTAGCAGTGTAATTGAAAGTGGGAAATATTTCAAGCAAGTATAATAAAGCCCTAGATTTGTATAAAAACCCATTATGACTAAGACATCCTGATGGACATCATATTTCCTACCCTAATTAACCAGCTGTCCAGAATAACAATGGGCCATTTAGGAATATAACTGTCAGAAATGAGCTAACATGAAATGAAACACTCATTCATTTTAAAATTAGTTTTTAAATATTTATTTTAGACACTTGTTTCTTCAAAGAAAAACGTCAAATTTCACACCGTAAAAAACAACTATTACTTTTCAGCAGTGGGTGAATGTATCCTCTTCAAGCAGAAATTTTGGTACTTGTGTCTCCAGTAAGCAGTATATCTGCCTATATAGGGTGCAAAGTTCCCTGGGACAATTTCTAAGACAGCAACCAGCCCTCTTAAAACTCACTCCAATTAAATGGACTAATCTCTCAGCTAGATTTAAATTTGGTTCTCCCTAGTATTTCCTTTAACACACTTTGTTGGGAAAGGATTAGTATGGATCAGATCTAGTAAGGATCAGATGGAAGTCTTCTTTATTTTAGGGCACAAAAAGCAGAGAACAATCATTCAAGTTAGGATTTTCAAAGCCTACGGAAATATGGCACCTAATTCAATGTGATTTGGGTGCCTATATTCCTTAGGTCCCTTTGGAAATCCCAGCCTGAAATATTGCTCCCCAAACACAAATGCAGTTCTAGACCCTGAGCTCTATTTTACTTCTAAATAACAAAGGGAGGGAGATCAGGGACTCTCTTTTGCCACCAAAGTCTAGATTGTGCAATCTGCAGGTCCCCTGTAGCCAGGAGAAACACTGGGCTACAAAAATCCAGAGGGAATGCTTTTTTTAAAATCAGAAATGAAGTTTTTCAACAAACAAAATATTTCATGGAAAATGTCTGCTTTCCTAGAAAAGTTCTGATTTTTCACCAAATTGCTGAAAATGTGGAAACTGAACATTTTCATCCAAACTCCAAAGATTTCCCAGTTTGCAGCTGAGAATGTTCAGCTTTCAGCAGCTTTTGGCTGGAATATTTCTTTTTCAGAATTTTGATGTCTTTTTGTCCAAAAATAAAAAAAAAAATGCTAAAAATTCACCAGAAATGACATGTTTTTCATTTTCACAGAAATTGTCTGCTGAAGGGAAATAACAAATCTAACTAGCTGGGAGCCATTCTGCGTCAGGGTGGCAGATTGTGTCCTAGGTCTCCGTGGTACTCAGGGGTAGAGTACACCAAACTGCACTTCTCCAAGGGAAGCAGCCTATCATCCTCTGAACACTGGCCAGCTGGTTTATTATAAAGGGCCAGAACCATTAAAGGGGTAGACCCACCACTGTGAAGACAGTGCTCAGCAAATTATGTGCAACAAATGTATTTGTATCTTTTTCTATTGGTGAATTATCTGTGAGCATTTCTCAAATGTATTCACTATTCAGAGTTATTTTCCAAATAATTGCAACAAAACAATTCTTGTCTGGTGGACTGTGAGCTATTCAGTGTAACTGACATCTGATATTTGAGCTGTGCTGGCTAGAATTGTTTGGACGGATAAGTATTCTGTCTTGATTGGGACCCCCATTCAACAAACCTCGTCTATTCTGCAAAGCACTAAGGTTTACTAAAGTCAAAGGAACTTAAGTATATTCTTAAACTTTGCTGAAGAGGGATGACATTTGCTGCATTGTGCCCTAGATGATCATATCACTTGGCATCAGATTTCTGCTGTGAATACTTGCATTTACTCATTCAAAATTTGCTTTCCACAAATATTCAGTCATCTTTGCTTAGGGTCTGTCTACACTACAAACTTAAGTCGATCTATATTTGGTCAACTTACAGCCACCGCGGGAATTACTGTGGTGGCTGATGGCCACACTACACTCCTTCTGTCAGTGGCACACATCCTCAACAGAGGTGCTCCCACTGACTGAAGAGAGACAGTTGGGGAGGGCTAAGAGCCAGAGCTCTGTGCTCCATACAGCTCCTTGTTGGGAACCCACCTGCTCTCCCCCACCAACTCTTGCCTCCCTGCTCCAAGCCAGGAGCAGGGAGAGACAGCCACCCAGGGCTTCTTGCTTCCATGAGTGGGGAGCCTCCGGGCAGCAGCAGGGAGCCAAGGCAAGACAGCCAACAGCCCTAACGCAGTGTCTTCTTCCTAACTACTCCAACATAAGCCTCTTGTGGAGGTGGCGTTATGATGTCAGTGTAGTAGGGCACTTACATCAACGTGACAAGGGTGTAGTGTGTACACTGACATAATTAGGTCACTGACATAATTAAACTGCCATACGTTGACTTAACTGTGTAGTGTAGACCAGGCTTTATAGTTTGTAATTTCACTAACATTCCTGATAGTAAATTAATTCACGAGATACCTGATGAAAGCGAACATAAAATGGACAAAGCAGAGCCTCACTTTTTTCAGTGAATATAGACTTGAATAAAAAATGAATAATTATTGGTCCATTTGACAAGCCCCAGTTTTTACTCAGTTCACTTCACTGGGAGTTTGCCTGGGTCAGGACCTATGAATTATCTGTTTTGGCCTTTGGGCCTCCTTCAAAGAGGTGAAAATTATACTGTTTTCCCCCTTCTCTCTCTTTCTCTCAGATTCTATATTAATGAATTAAAACCTTCCCTTTCCTCTATATTTGTTCAGATACCCTGGTTTCCCCTTGTCTCCTCAGTCCTCAGATGAAGTAAATTTAAAAATCTCATAATGGTAAGATCCAATGCTTGATTTCAGAGAGAGGTTAAGGGGCTGGAGACACTGACTGGGCGGATTCCTAGGTATTGCTTGTCACAGCCAGGATTGAAGAATGGGTACAGTTTCCCCTTAAACTCTTGGTTGATGGACCCAACAGGACACATTAGCTCTACATTATAGAATGAGATCATTCCCTCTTCCCAATCCAGAAAAACGCCAACCACTGGACATTTTTTATCCTCAGAGACAATTGTGTCACTTTCCCCATTACAATGATATTTACCCTCAGACAGTCTCAAACTCCAGTATTCCTCCTCATGAGGTTTCTCCATCTTCTCTTTTTTCAGTTTCCCCTTTGCATCTTGAGTCAGCACTCCCAGCTCCCACTCTGGTTTGTCCCCCACTTCCACCTCCCAGTATTGCCTCTTTTCTGAAAATCCTTCATTTGCCACTGCAATCAACTCTTGGCCGGGTTTCGTCTCTGTCGTGGAAACTACTCTATTTTTATCTTTGAGTGAGAGTTTGGGGTGTTTACAGTCAGGATCCAGAGTGATGTTAACTGAAGGGAGGAATAAAAATATTAATTTTATCAGTAACCAGAAACTTATTAACTGTCACTGAAATAAACAAACACACTAATATCAAAGCAGGTGAACAAAAGGAAAGGTACAGTAAAGAGAGAAACACAATATTAAATATCTCAGTAAAGTGCACTACAAATGCCCAGAACAAGAGTGGGAAAATTAATATATGTTATAGCAAGGACACATGCAGCCAGGTTCAATTGTAGCCTGAATTAACGCCCCTGGGCCAAATCATCTTGCATAGTAAAAACCATGGGAGCAGAGTTTGTGTGAGAGAATCTCTGATCTCGCATTTCCTTCCCTATTACAGTATGTACGGGCCATGTCCATACTACAATCCAACTCTCAGGTAGAAGGCACAAATATTATGTGTAATGGCCTGGTATTTCTGTAGGTTTCAGCTAGTAAACTTCATTCTCCTATCAGAAGCCTCTCCCATTCCTGCCAAGCCTGCCACATTCCTAATTCCCATTGAAATCAAAAGGAGTTTCCCTGCTCCCGATCTGCAGGATTGGGGCCCAATGGACAGATCTGGCTGCAAATGTAGTTTGTTGATTAACGTACAAAGCCAGGTTTTCAAAGGTATTTGGGGGCTAGATTCACAAAAGGGTTTAGGCACCTAACTACCATTTTAGGTACTTAATTATCAGAATCAGACCCCATTGGGAGAAACAAAAGCCCCGCTCTGCTGCCCCCACATGGCCAGGAACATCCATAGAAAAGACAGATCTAAATATAGATTCTGGCCTCATTTTTATGGATACCAGTGAATTAATTTATTTTGCAGTAGGACTGAAGATTTCATTTGGAGTTCCCTGTCTGGATATTACTCTATTAGATATTGAGCTAATTATGTTTCATAAAGATTTTAAATAAAAGACGTCAACAATTTCTAAGGGGATCTTCGTCCATTGCAAAATACCTGCTCATCAAACTCTGTACTTTCTGTAAGAATTTGTCAATTTTGATGAAATATTGTTTTTGGAGGGGAAAAAAAAAGCTTAAAAAGCACTTTTCTTTTGGACATTGTTACAATGGAAATATTTGATTTTCCATTTCAAAACCTATTTTATTTTATAATGTATATTTTAATATGAATAAAAACTTTAAAAAGTCAAAATGAAAATGAAATATTTTCTCAAAATGATAGGTTTCAATTAACCCAAAACAATTTTTTTTAAAAAAAATTGATTTCACAGGAGATTTTTAAATGTGACCCAACAATTTCAGGACAAAACCAAATCTCTAAATGTTATTTGATTGAAAATGAAAATTTGGCTTCCTGCACAGCTCTAGCTGTAAGGTGTGAGAGAGATGGCAATTTTCTGAAATATCCTTGGAAAACCTTATTGCATTAAGTTGAAGTATCTTGGAATCCATTGTATTAAATGCAAAGATTATGTATTATTCTGGGGTGGGATGACATGCACCCTTTAGAGGAGGGAGATGTGATGTGAATCCTGGGAAGTATTATGAACTTCAGAGGGCTGTATTGAACAACGTGTCAGACAAGAATGGACTTTAGGGACAAACAGGGCCAAATGGTTTGCTGGGGGTCTTTAGGGGGAGGTGAATCTGGCCTGCTGGGAATAACACAGTGTAGGCAGACAACCATGCAACCTACAAAACCTCTGGTCAGAAGGGAAAGAGACACGGGTCTGCCTGAGCAAGGTGATGACTGAAAAGCTGGGAGTCTAGAGCAGGTGTCCTCGAGGGACAAAGGAAGGGACATACAAGTGCAGTTGCCCTGAACTGTGACATAAGGTACTTAGAGTTTTTAGATAGAGGCATTTGAGAAAATGAATAAAATAAATTAGCAATATTAATATGAGGAGTTGTGCCCTCATACAAAGAGAAAAACAGGTGTGTATTAAAAGAATGGAGAACATTTGAAAAGATTCTACAGGAAAATGGATTTAGCCATGTAACTTCCCTTTAAGTTGACAGAAACCAAAACATGAAGGGCCCTATCCTACTGCTATTACTTACCTGATCCCACGGATACCAATAGAATTACTCACATGTATAATGCCAGTAGCACTGGACCCTAAAATCTTCACAATGGCAATTCATAGTCATTCATGATGACAACTAATAGTTAATGGGCTAGGAAAAGACAGTGGGAATGGCTATAACCCAGTAGCTAGGATCTAGGAGACTCCAGTTAAAGTCCCCCATCCCGCTATTATTTATAAAAATGGGAACAGCTTCAACAGGAGAGACTGAAACTACAACATGCCAGAATATCCTATAGCCCAGCAGGTATGATGTTTTCCTATAACATGTGTATACTTCCAGATACAAGACAACTTACCTGCATTGCTACGAGCCCTCCTGAATTCTACAACAACAAAACATTCAGAATTTCAGATATAGCATATAGTTTATTTACATTCAAATAATACAGGCTGTGTAATATTAAACGTGGCCTTTCAACTCACCCAGCTCAGCCATGGCTTTTTCTGAAATGGAAAAAGGTTGTTATATCATTTGTGTGTGTTATTCCCTTGTTCATTTGGTTTTGTAGGAAATCTTCACTCCCTAAATGGCATTACTCAGGTAAAACAGACTCAGGTGAGTAAGGGTCAAGTTCTAAGGCCCAAACCTGCACAAATTTACATCCATGCTTAATTTTAGACACGATGAGTCATTCCATTGTGTTAACAGGAATGACTCACGATGTGTATAAATTTAAGCATGTGTCCAACTCTTTGCAGGATTGGGTCTAAATATTTATCTTTTTGACATACGAGCTGCGGTAGGATATCTACTGTGCCATGTTCAATGCCATCTTCATACAGACTAACCTATACGCAAAAAACCGTGACTAAAACTTGAAGTCCATTCTGCATTTAAACAATGGTAGTTTGCCTAAGTGAAGATAATGTAATAAGAGTGAGAAATTATTTGGGGGAAGTTCTCTGGCCTATATTATACAGGAAGTCAGACTAGATGAGCATAATGATCCTTCCGACTTTGGAATTTATCTATGAATATAAAGAGAGAAAACAAACAGGGAAAAAATAACAAAGTTGGGGGCTTTGGGTTCTGGCCACCACCAAGTGGCCTGTAGGCTGGGATGAGTGTGTTACCAAGAGGATGCTAAACTAAATATTAGAGATGGTTGAAAATATTCTGGTGAAACACTTACCAAACTTCTCTTGTATTTCCTGAATTGCTGCAGAGAAACAAAATTAAACTGTTAACCAAAAGACAAGAGAAGTCAGCCAATGAGTGCAACTAAAGAGAGACTTTTAATATAACAGACATACATTATGGAGATAGTTTCTGGGAATGGAGAATGCATCAATCTGTTTGTAGCGACCAAAATTTGACAGATATTTGGCTCTCACAAACACTTAGAATATTTCTACACTTACAGCGGTGTGTAGAGTACATACATTGCACACCCAGTTAGCATGGATATAAATAGTAGTGTAGACAGTGAGGCACTACTTAGGTGAGTAAACATACATTTAGATCCTTAGGACATATACCCTACAGGGCTCTCTTCACATCCACGCAGTGCATCCAATATCTGCACTGCTACGTTTAGCAGTGTAGTGTCCCACTGCCTCCGCACTACCAGACCCTTACACTGCTATATGTAGGTACACAACACAGTGCAGAAACAGCCGGCTTTTCACTGTGATGTGTAGCTACATGTACTCTACACACCACCACCAGCATAGACAATGCCTTAGTTTGTATGAAGGCAAGGGATTAAAACAGTGCAGTGCAGCAATAACGTCACTCAAAACAAACAGCCACAAATGAGATCTACAGTGCAAGAGACACTCATAAGAGCAGGAAAATATGGACTCTCTGGTATTGTACATAAATAGCATCACTGAATTACCTGTACTTTAGATTAATGCAAGCAATGAAGAAAGAACAAAAGTAAAGTCTCCATGTGTGGAGTACAGTGTGCTTCCTCTTTGCAACATGCTGAATCTTCCCCAGAATGTTACCCACCTGGTCTCTCTATTTTGTTAGAACAGCCAGCTCCAAAATAAGCATCCATGCCCAAGACTGAAAGAAATCCCTCTAATTTTAAACACTAAGTAGGAAGAGATGGAATTACCTTTTTGAGATTTTCGATGCTCAGCCTCTGCAAAATAAAGAAAGAGAAGAGGTAATCCCAAAATAATAGGGCAGAGGTGAGATTTTCATTTGTCAGACCCCAAAGTAAGATATATTTGAACATTTTGGCTGATGTTTGCAACGATGTCTAAGGAATCTGGACACCCAATTCCCATTAAAATTAAATCAAATACCACAGGCAGCTTTGGAAGTCTCTGCCTTCAGCCTGAGGAAACCTGTCAGACTGGTATTTAGCTCCCAGGTTTAGTAGTCTGGGATAGAGAGCTAGATGACGGGGGTGAGGAGCCATGGATAAGCCTTTGAGAGGAGAAAATAACTAAATGAGCTAAAATACACTCTTACCCAATTCTTTTTTGAAAATCATTGTTTCTGAAAGAAAATATATTTCAGTATTACAGCAGGAAACACACATTAATACAGTCTGATTTTGAGGCTTTTATCAAATGCCTTCAAGCTTTCTATTTAAAACAATGTAAATTACATGTTATGGATATTTTATTTCCACCTGGACAGACAGTGTCAGCAAAGATGATAAAAAGAGCTTGAATTTAACACCATAGATCAGATTTTCAGCTAATGTAAATCTGTATAGTTCTATTGCTGGAGTAAATCAGCATAGCTCCACAATGGAGCTGCATCAGTTTACTCTGTTGAGGATCTGATCCCTTAAAGGAAGGGTGACCTTTCTAACAATAAAAACCCTTTTTCGTTTTTCCCTATTTGATGGCAGCGCAGCAAGCCAATGATCCCAACTCTTGGAACTTGAACTAATGAATTTCTCTCCCAAACCATGTAACATTCAGAAATTTGTACTTTAAAAAATACAGTGGATCGATACCATAGATAGAAAAATAGAGGCCAAAGATAGATAGATAGATAAAAACCAGAGATAGATGTCAGAGCTGGTCTCATGCCAGCAGGTCATATTTGCAAACAATTCACAAATACTAGGGATCTGGTTTTTAGTGATTATTCAACGCTTCAGAGAGAGCCAGCATCATTCAATCAAATACATGAATTCAGCATCAAACATGTATTTTACCCAATCAAGCTTTTTATAAAGCTTTACTTATCAAGTCTGCAAATACAAACAAGAGAGTGTGACTTGAGAGGACCCAGCTCAAATACTGTATGTCAAACACCAACCCTGGGTAGATTGCCAATTCTTCACTTGGAATATCTGGCAACAGTTTTCACATACGGTAGAACCTTGGTTTTATAAACACCCATCTTATGAATGACTAGTTATATAAACCATTTTTCCTGATGAAGAAAAAAAAAATCACAGAACAAATGTGATGTCAATGAGGAACAAGTCGACCTTTCTTCATATCCCAATGCCTTCGGTAAATTGTTTTGCAGCGGTGTGAAGGTCGAGCAGAAAGCAATGCAGTAACCCATACTGCAATTTATGCACTGGAACTAGCGTCATTTTGACATGTTCCATTTTATTAACTTTTTGATTTTATGAACTCCTCAATCCCCCAATTAGTTTGTAAAACAGGAGCTCTGCTTTATCAGATATACTCACAGAAACAGGACTAGATGATGACTAAGTAACAAAAAAAAAGCGCTATTCCTTGATTTTAGCCTGTGTCAAATACTGTTTTTCACCAGATCTGACAGATGTATGGAAATATTATTGAAAAGATACATATAGCATGTTATAGTTACCGTCTTCGATGGCTTTCTTGTCATTTACTGCATATAGAGAGAAATATATTATAATCCCAAAGATAATTATTAGTTCATTAACAGCTAGTTTCAAAAGGTATATAAATATTACATAAAAGAAAAATTAAGATTGCAAAATCAAACACTCAGAAGTTAGGAAATGCTGTAATTGAGGCTGCCAGAGAAACCTTAATTCAGCCTTCTTTGTGCATATGACCTATGAGGAAAGGTTGAATGAATGAGGAGTATTTAGTCTAGAGAAGAGAAGGCTGACATGGGACACGATAACAGTATAAAATGTTGTTATAAAGAGAATGGCGGGATGGAATAGATGACCTCCTAAGGTCCCTTCCAGTCCTACATTTCTATGCATTATGATACATTTCAAAGACGACAGATAATTTCTGCAAAAGTTTTGTTTAGCCAAAAAAAAAAAAAGTTTGGACAGAAAAAAATTGACCAACCCCTAGGGTGCACAACTTCTTACTAGAGAGTGTGTCCCGTGGAAATCTCTCCTCCCATTCATGATGCACAGACTCCTCCTCTCATGAACTATCAAGTAAGATCTCTGTGACAACTTCAGAATTGGTTTATATAGAAATTACTCTTACGGTGGGTATTTCATGTGTTTTTATCTGTCTTTTAATACAGTTTAGCAGATAGGAACAAGCAGGAGAGCCAGCTAGCCTGTTCCCTGTGGATCATCAACAAGTGCCCTGCAACCATTAGCAGAACTCAGTTTTGAAACTGCTTCTAGAAGGTATTTTAGGACAAGTGTTAAGCCACCACTGCAAACTGAGAATAATCAACAGCATGAAAAAATTGGTGTAGGAGGAGAATCAGCCCCATGATTTATAGTATGCAACTAGTTAGTTGTGCTTAATATTTACACAATACTTGGAGATGGGTAAATATTATATTTATTGGGACTTACCAGCCTGAGCAGTTTTCTCATTGTTTTCTGAAAAAATAAATAAATAAAAAGATGCTTTTTCTCTCTTTTTTTTTAAAAGGAGACAATTTAACTTCATATTATGGCTCTGTGTGCTCCACAGGGATCACGTCTGATAGACAGCACTGGAGTGGAAATGCATGATTTTTCAAATAACCATCACACAAGTCAGATTTGATCTACACTAACCATTACAACTATTACTCAAGAAAAATGGGCAACTCGGAAATGAAGTCTATCACACTGAGATAAAGGGCGTCATTTTTAATAGACTGGCTTGAACATAGATGCAGGCCCGTGGTGAATAAATGTAGTAGCTTTTTGCTAAGCTAGGTGAAATCAACGTTTCCACTTAGCTCATTTCCCATTGCCCAAATCCCTGTCAACACCACAAGTTATGAAGCATGGTTGGGATTTACGATATAACAACAGATAATACATATGTTGTAGTTGTTTTGTTCTTTTCTACATATTGTACAACATCTGTGTGCCAGGAGGCTTTCTGTAAATATCTGTTCTTATGAATTATCAGTGTCTAAATGTAATACAAAATAAAGTTAAAAAACCAGCATGGTGGTCAAGGTCACCTTGTGCTGTCCTCTTCTCTTGAGGAGACTCGTCTGCCATTGTGTCATGCTATGAGCCCAGTGGTAGAACTCTTACAGTTGTTGCTACATGAAGGGCTAGATTCACAAAGGGACTTAGGTGCCTAACTGTCACTTTAGGCACTCAAATCCCAGAATCAGGTTCCAGTGGGATTCATAAAACCTCTGCTCAGCTTCCCCCAAGCCTGTAGGCACCTAAACTCACTTGGCACCTAATGTTTTTCAGTCAAACTTCCCTCAGCACCAGGGAAAGACAGACATTCCTCTGCCTACCTCCCCTGCAGAATCCGATTTGGTGAGCATGCTCAGAGCTCCTCTGCCAGATCAGGCCCTCTCACCTGGGATGTGGGACACCTCTTGCTCAAGTGCCCTTCCACTGGGCTCTGCTACTTCTCAAGTGAGTGCCCTAACCAGTGGGCTATGGGGTATTCTGAGATGGGCCACAATCAGTCTCTCCTGCTGAAGCTGTTCCACTTTGGATAAATAATAATAAAAAGGTCGTTGGAGCAGGAAGCATTCTTGAGTCTCCCATCACTCTGGTGAGTGTGCATGCCACCAGCTGACAAAGTTATTCTCCTGCTTGCTTGCGTTCTCTCCCTGGCCCAATAATTCTTTCATTATTTAATCCACTATTGAACAGCTTCAACAGAAGAGACTTAGAAAGGCCTCCATCACAACAGCCCATAGCTCACTTACTGGGGAGGCAGCAAATCTTTTATTCCCCATCTGGTGGCGGGGGGACTTTAACCAGGGATCTTCAACATCCCATGTGAGTCCCATAGCCACTGGGCTAAAAATTATGATGGAGCCCCAGATTATTGCTAAAATGGCTAAGGCAAATGACACTCAGAGAGGGTTTGGAGCTGAGAATGATAAACAGAGATAGGTGCCTCCCTGCAGCAAGGATTTAGGCACCTATCTCCAAGTGAAGGGCGGGGCTCAGCACACATCCCTTGGCTACTGGCTGATTGAGGTGAAGAGCTGTGTAGAGGACTAGCTTGCATGAATCCCATGCTGATGTGCCTTCCTACCTCCATTCACTGAACAGGGAGCCTCCGCACCTCATGCACGCTTTGTGAATCCCAATGATTACCCAAGCTACATGATAGTTAGACATTGTGACGCTCAGCCTCTCATCACCTGTTTCTTTGTGAATCCAGCCCAAACAGCCTCACTGACTCTTTTAGATTATTTGCATGGGGTACAGGCTGTACATGGGAATAAGTCACATCTTCTATCCAAGCTCTTTCATATCACAATTCATTAGCATTTGCTGCAATAACATGAATAGGAAAACTTACTTTTCAGCTTATAAATTGCAGCAGTAACCAGGGCTATGCTAAGCAGCAATATCACGATGAAAGCAGTCATCCATGGGGAGGTGGCAGGAAAGAAAACATCTGCAAAACAGTTCACAGTGTCCATTATTCTCTCATCAAATTACAAAACCAAATTAAATCTTCATGAGAAGTAGGTGAGATCTGAATTCTCTCTAGGACATGTTGAAGGCACTATCTTCAGTATGAAGGGATGGATTTACACTCAAAGGCTATTCAGTTTTCCCAGTGATATTGTGGATAGTTCCTATAGGTCTTAAACCCATCCCTCCTGAAAGTAGGAAGCACATACATCTATCTATGTATTATCAGGGTAGATTCATGCATTTCTGAGAAATAGAGAGTGCCTTAATGAAGAACTCCAATAACATCTTCAGATAGAATATAAACACTCATGGTGGGGTCTTCAAAAGCACTCAGCCCTTGGCCTAACTCTGTCCCAGTTGAAGTCCCTGGTAAAACTCCCATTGATCTGAATGGGAGGAGAGTTAGCTCATTGCAGAGTGTTCTCGAAAAAACCATCTCCAAGGCCTTAACCATCAGCCGTGAAAGGCAATGAAAGTCTTTCCATGGACTTCAGTGTGCATTGGATTGGGTCTTTTGGATGAGATTTTCAAATGGGTCCAAGGGATTTAGGAGCACTGCTCCCTTTGAATGTCCATGTAGTGCTCCTAATGCCTTTTGAAAATTCCACTCTTAGATACTATGCTGATGGTCACGAGAGAGAGAGAGAGAGAGAGAGAGAGAGAGAGAGAGAAAAGAACTCTCTAGAACTCTCACATCAGCCTCAGCTTCCCGGACAACACGATCAGCTTCAGCAATGGAACTCTACAGACAACTGTATACGAGAAATACATGGATCACTGCACCTACCTCCACAGATTCAGTAACCACCCCAAACACACCAAGAAATCAGCTATCGACAGCCGGGCCCTCAGATACCACAGAATATGCTCTGAGGAGAAAGCCTGAGGTATACCCCTTAACACATTTAACTCCTCCTTCACCAAACAAGGACACACCACCAGAGAAGTAGATCGCCTCATGGAACAGGCCACCCAAACACTCTGAAAGAACCTGGTTCAACGTGAAAAGAAACCCTTTTACTGCAGCCCCTAACTGTCACCTACCTGCCCTCACTGGAACCCAGGCATACGGGATATCATTAAACTGTTATAACCCATACTCAAGGGGGACGTCATCCTGAAAGAAACCTTTCCTGAATCCCTGCTTTTGGCCTTGAAACAAACTCCCCAACTTTAGCAAGCTCATCATCAGAAGCAAGCTCCTCACCAACCAGAACATACCAACTCAAAGCATCACCAGACCCTGCCAGAACAACAGATGAAAAGCCTGCAGACATATCGCCAGTGCTATGATGATCAATACCTGTCACCAACACACCTTTCAGGATCCTGGGGTCCTACACATGCCTGTGTGTTGTACATCATCCAGTACACTAAATGCCCCATAACAAATATGCGGGTGAAATGAGACAATCATGCTCTCAAATAAACTCACTCAGAAAAACCATAAAAGACAAGAAACCATTCACTCATGGGCAAACAGTTTTTGCAAAACGATCATTCTATATCTGACCTCTCAGACCTCATCCTCAAGAGAAACCTGCACAACACATTCAAAAGACAAGCTTAAATTCATAATTTTGCTAAACACCAAAAATCCTGGATTCAACAAAGACACTGGATTTATGGCATATTACAACAATCTGTAACCCACTAACCTTCCTTCATCCTATGCCTGCAGAGGTGGTAACCTGCCCGCTTCACCTTGAATTCTCTCTTGCAACATGTGTTAACTCCTTATGGTAAACAATCTGCTCCAACTTTGTATTTTGCTGAGATACTCTGAGTACCTTTTGGAGCTCTGTGTAAGCTCCAGACCTTGTCTTTTTCACCAACAGAAGTTGGTCCCATAAAAGTTATTATCTCACCCACCTTGTCTCACAAACACAGAGAGAGATGGCATTCTCCATCAGTCTATTAAATGGTGAAATTGACAAAAGACATTGCTGCCCACTGGTGGAGTTAATTTCTACCAACCAACTCCACATGTAGCAAGGGTTATTTTTAGATTTATTATTATTAATAATAATACATTAAAGAAGTTCACTTATTATCTACAGATACTTGTCAGTGATGGTTCTGTGTAGAGAAGAAGAGGAAAGGATCAAAGAAGATGATTTTTGGGGAGTTGGGAATTGTGTTTATGTAAAAGATTTGGAATCATTTTCAGACAACCTGGTTTGTTTGGTTTTTCCCCTTCCCAGGAGATATCGATACAAGTTCTCATTCACCTGCAATGACAACTGTAGATTCGACCGAGGTGCTTAGCACGTTATCAATTATGTTGCAGGAGATGGCATTGTCAGATCCTGATTTCAGAAGGATAGAACTTTGGGCATTAACATCATTTGTCTCAGAGTTCGGGGTGACTGGGCTTCCAGTAAGATTGTGTCCTTTACTGTCTGTCCACAACACTTGCACATCCGAAAACTTCCTCTCAGAAAAACAGGTGACTCTGATCCCATTGTCCTCATAATCCTTCAGGATAATCAGTGGTTCATGGCTGTTACCTATAAAGAGAAGAGACATAATTTGTTATGGGATCCATGCATTCCCAGGGGGTTGTCTATGTCCTCTCCGCAGCTACAGTTTTTGAAGGCGTTTTGGAATTATGTGGTCCTGACTAGGCTGCATACCCAAAATTCCAACCTTGATTCAATTGTGGGCCTTTTGATTAACATCTTCTCCCCTAAGTTTCATCAGGAAAATTGGTTTGCCCTGAAAATGGCCAACACCAATTGGAAAGTGACGGAGGATGGCTCTCCAAAGTCTGCACAGATTTGGACAAACTGTATTTGACAAAGGCCATTGAAGACTATCCTGATTTCAAATGACAATCAATGTCTAACATTTCTCAGGCTTGCTGTAGCTTCAAAATGACTTGTTACTAGAGTTGGGCAGGAAAGGGTTTTCCCCATCCTGTGAAAATTTTCAGGAGCTTGAAATTTTTTTCCCTGCTACAACTGGGGACAAAAACAATATTTGTGGGGAAAAAATGAAAAATTTCTCATTTTGATCCTTTTCAAATGTTTGATTTCAATTCCATGCCGTGTAATTGTAGCAGTTTCAGCCCCAGGATATTAGAGAGACAAGGTGGGTGAAGTAATATCTTTTATTGGACCCACTTGTACTGGTGAAAGAGGCAAGCTTTCAAGCTTACATGGAGTTCTTCTTCAGGTCTGGGAAAGATCCTCAGGGTGAGTACTTCTATTGGTGAGAGAGACCTGAAGAAGAGCTCTGTGTGGCTTGCAAAATTGTCTCTCTCACCACCAGAAGTTTTATTAATAAAAGATATTACTTCATCCACCTTGTCTCTTGTTTTGATTTTGGTTTTGCGGGGTGAGATCAGGTAAAATTTCTATTAGTCTAATGAGGCTTTCATTTCTAAACAAAAAGTCATTTTGAACTAGAAAACTGGAGTTTTTCATTTCGAATTTGCCAAAATGAAACATTATGACAATTTCAAAACTTTTCTCTGTACTTTTTTCAGGGTTTTTTTTTTTTTTGAGTTGCAAAATTAATTGAAACTGATCCTGGTTCCCGAACAGTTTGAGTTTTGATGAACAAGCACTTTTCAACAGCAACAACAAACAAGTTTCATGGAAAAATCCCCAACCAGCTCTATTTGTTACTACTTTTCCAAATTCCATATATGTAAGTGTCCTTGAAAACTAGAATACGGGACTGCACTTGAAGACAATAATGTGTAATTAAACAAAGTTAATGACTGTGGTATCTAGCTATATGTGGGTGAGAGAGAGCGGGAGAGAGAGACACACACACAGAGTGAGAGAGAGAGCATGTGGCTTTCTAGCAGCTAGTTGAAAGTTGGAGAAAACATAAAGGTGCACGCAAGATATAGCAATCCTTTTTTAGCTTAAGTGGGTCCTCCTGGCCAGTTGGGCTCCATCTTGTATGTTTCTTGCCACTCCTTGGAAGGGAGAGGAGCAAAAGGCTCAGAGATTCAGGAGCAGCATCTCTTACACATACCATGTACCACCAACCAGCAGGTAACCACAGAGTCTGCAGCACACTGTCTGAGAGGTCTGTATTGCAGACAAAGGGGATTAAACCATCTATAATGCAGACTGCACCACATAATGTGACACAGTTAAGGGCTCTGCTCAGCCAGTGATCTTCAGAGGAAGAGAAGAGGTAGCTGGGGACTTTGTGAAGTTCTTAAGTTCCACGTTAGTCTAACCATAAAAAAATGCATCAAATTAACAAACAACTTCCTTAAATGTAAGTCAGGGTTTCTGTGTGTTACATTTCACTGCACACAAATAGTGAAATTAGAAAAAAAAAGCATACAATACTTTTTGTGGAAGTTGGCAGTGTTGCACTAGTTCTTAGAATTCAGGATAACACACAAGAACCGAAAAACAGAGAGAGACAAAGCAGACTGCTCCCTGAAACAGAGAGGCCCAGCTCGCCCACTTTGCTCTAGACTGGCTCTCTGCCGACTGACTGCTTCTAGACCCAGACTGCACACCTCCTGCCATGCCCCCTCACCTGCAAGCAGGACAGGAAAAAAAAACCCTGAAACTCAAAGTGATAGCTTACAATTTTAACTCGTTTTCAATACACTCCTGCCACTGAACGTTAAAGATTAAAGACCAGCTATGCCTCTAATAGTATGGAAATGAACAGTTATGGGAATAGAAATAAAATCCAGATATGATCACCATTTCTAAAATTAGAGTGTGAGCGCAAACGATCACTGTGCGTAACATCATAAATACAATGAATTTACCTGCAGTGGTACGGGGAACCAACACCAGCATGAGCATGTGAATGGCTGCTATCCAGGGATCTGAGAAACCCATCGCTGTGAAACTGGAAAGCAGCTTTAGAAGACCCAGATCTGCATACAACAGAAAGCAGCTGGAAGTGCAGTAAGCAGGAACACAGACTCCACAGGGCCTGGAAATGGGAAGCACAAGAGGGTTCTGAGTTCAGAGACCTCACATGTAAAATAGTTCACTACACATGAAAAGGAGGATTGTCTCAGGGTGACACCCGCCCTCTTTTTAGTGTGGCAGCGCAAGCCTCAGTCTGTTGACCAGGACTTGGAGGCTCACTGCCGTGGGCTGTGTAGACATAGGGGGAAGAGGCTAATGCCCCTGTGACTAGTTAGCTGTCCCTAGCTGGGGTTAAGGGAGAGAACCTGGACCTTATATAGGGAAGAGACCTGATCAGTTGGGGAAGTGAACCTGCAGAAGGTGGATGGCTGTGCAGTCCCTGTCAGAGGTAAGGATGAGGAGCTGCCTGGAGCAAGGAAGTTGAGGCAGGCCAGGTAGGGAGCTGCTTCCCAGAAATGTAGGACACCTAAACTCAAGGGGAGAGACTAGAGGCTGGAGTGAGAAACAAACTTCAGGGAGGACGGGCTGTGCCCAGTAGGAGACTGGAGTGGAAGAGACTTTATTCTGAGTTTGACTTTGCTTGGGTTTATTTTATATGAAATACACCGGTCCCCCAAGAAAGAAAGTTTGTTCTTGAATATAAATCTCTGTGGACTATTCCTGGGGCCCCAAGAGAAGGGGGAACTGAGGCTGGGTGCCTGTGGGGTACCTTCCTGCCATGAGGGTTTGTTCTGAGACGTCGACCCTATGACAACAATCAAAACAATTATTGAAATGTCTGTCACAAAGATAGGCACAATTGCACCTAAGATCCCGCCTTCTGGACTCCATAGCAGCTGCCTGTGAAATTTCCGAGGTGCCAGAGAACTTGGGAGCCAAGGTTCCCAGCTCCTTGGTAACCTGGGTGGCCGGGTGCCTAGGAACTGGGACCCTAGAAGACAGGCAGGATGCTGATGGACCAGGATGCTGGGCGAACTGGCAGGGAACCAGACAGGTAGCAAGTGCCATCATAATCAGCACATTCCCTTGGAACATGTTGGTTTCAATGTATTGGTATTTTCTGGCAGAAATATTTGCATTCTCCAAGCAGTGATGCTCCCTACTAATGCTAGCCCAGTTCAGGGCTTTTTTAAGATTTCCAGAGGCTTTTCTTGACCTGCTAAATGAGGAAAAGCAATGGCTTCTCTGCACACAGCACAGTTGCTTTATGTCTTTATTGGATGCAGTATTGACAGCACCAGGAGTTCAGTAATCAATGGAGTGGTTTAAAAATCAGGAGATTAAAAAAAATAATAATACCTTTTTGGTTCTTTTTATTCACCTCTTGTTTTCTAAGCCTTTAAATCACAGTTCACTTTTCAAGCATTTCTCTGCAACCAAGAGGGCTAGAGCTTTATTAAAGCGGAGATCTTCCCATAATCACAGGACTCCAGGAGCAGCATTTAAGAAAAACACCAAATAGCACAAGACTTGTGATAGAAATTACGAGAACTGGCAACACGGCCGGAGGCCTCTGGTGAGAATTCTATTGTGAGCAAATTCACTGATGACACCTGCTTTGGAGGAGCAACAGCAGGTACACAGGAGGACTGGAACTGACAATTGACCTGGCAAGATGCGGGTAATAGGGGATGCAGGCCCTGGGCGCGAGAGCTGGAGAAATTAAAGTAAAGTCTTATATTCTCCCATTTTGTCTCTTTTCATGAGTGCAACTAGGAAGCCATGCCTGTCACATGAAAACGATGTGTTTACATTAGCTGGATTTCTTAATGGGGCCTGAGGGAGTGAGGCACCCAAATGCCACTGAAATTCAATGAGAGCAGGGTGCCCAACTCCCTTAGGCAGCTTTACAAATCCCAGCCTTTGTCTCCTAAAGATAGTCCTTCCTGTAGCCACGCCAGAAGGAAGGCATGAGATCAGGATTCAGAAGCTGCAATAATTGTCCGTAAAAGGGATTTTGGTTAAGAAACTGCCCACAGTACAAACCCATCTGAGAAACTCTGGCTTACGAAGCCCATGCATTCATCCTCTGTGGGGAGAGGGAAGGCACTGATCTGGGCCGGCATGCAAACACTGATTCTCAGCACAGGGCAGGCCCAGTTAAGTGGATACAGAAAGCCAAAGGAACTAGAGGTCTAATCCTCCTGGCTAGAGAAAAGCTGGAAGATTTTCCTTGGGGAGCGACTGAAGAGTGGAAAGGCCCAAATTAACTCTCCCTCTGGAGCAGAGCAACACAATCCCACCAGCCAGCAGCACGGGGCTTGCCTGGCTCTGAGCGACACCCCACATATTACCAAACACAGCTGTATTTTAAATAAGCAGAATGTATTACCTGGTGAAATAGGTCCAGTAACTCTGAGTACCTGGGGGCACCTGCTACCTTTGAACCATGCCACTGCGTATGTGCTGTTGGTGAAGCCAGAACTTTCATCTCCCAAAGTTACCTATTAACTTAGAAGTGGAAAACGAAAGCATCTTTCTCAGTGTGGGGGGAAGGGAGTGGGTGGGGCTGTGGATTTATTGTTCTTTATGGGACAATTTCTCCATCCCTCCCTTCCCCCCACACTGAGAAAGATGCTTTCATTTTCCACTTCTAAATTAATAGACAACTTTGGAAGTAAACAATACTTAGGTGAACATTTTCAAATTTCAAACTCTTTTCCATGAAGGAACTGGGACACGTTTCTAATGAGGAAGGTGACATTTTTCCCTCTGCAGCATGGGGCGTGGATCGGCTGCCATTCCCTGCCATTGCAGGAGCGGCAGGTGTAGAGAGATGTTTGTACAAGATTATAATTGAGAGAGGGTTGCTTATATGGGACAGTATTGCTGAGCCGTCCCCTGGAAGCAGGGGTGCAGAACACAGTATAGCTGTGCACAGAATTTCACCACAGACACTCTCTGGTTTGTTTCAATAAAAGTTTTATTCCTTTCTCATTCACTGGGTTGTTGTTTAATGAGCCCCAAGATCATTCCATGGTGTCAGAAATGCTGAATGAGAAGGAGACTGCAGTCATTTTGCTGTGTTTGAAACTGAAAGCAGGGACCAGAGGAGCTGGTGGAACAGCAAACAAAAACTTTTGTATGTATTTTATGAGCACAATAGTAGTTTGACTAGCTTAAGAAGGGAAGAAAGTCAAAAATGGATGTGTCGCAACCTGCATCCAGCCTTCAGTTATCAGGCAATGTAGCAGAGCACAGAAAAAAATTCCGACAGAGATTTGAAATGCATTTAAGCAGCTATCGGGGCAAAGGAGAAAAATAATAACATGAAATCGTCAATATTTTTGCATGTTTTGGAGGAGGAAGCAATAGATATTTATAATGACTAAGTTTGAAGAAGATGAAAACATGATGTTAAGTAAAATTCTGACTAAATTTGAGGAACATTGCTTGCCAAAAACTAATGAGACTTTTGAGATACACAATTTTTTACATGCATGCAAAAAATTAATGCCACTGTGGAACAATATGTCCGAGAATTAAGGAAACTAAGTAAAACCTGTGATTTTGGTAAGCTGACAGATTCTGGTCAGTGATAGAATTATTTGTGGCATTAAAGACAATGTATTAAGAGAGAGACCACTGTATGAATGAAGGAGATTTATCTTTAGAAAAAGCTCTCCAGATATGCAGGGCAGCAGAAACTTTTCAAGTGCAAGCTAAAGAGCTGAATTCACCAGAAGGGGTATCCACGTACGAAGTACAAAAGACTATAGTCCAAAAAGGTCAAATCAAAAAGTGGAAACACCCACTATGAAAACCACTGCTAACGGGGAGACAGGATACAGACAATTATGTGGAAGGCGTGGAGCACAACATGGCCCGAACCAGTGTTCTGCATTTGGGAAACCGCATCATAAATGTGGGGAAAATAATCATTTTGCAAAATACTGCAAATGCCAAATGCAGAAAAGTCAAGTGCATTCAGGGGAAGACAACCTGGTTGGGGAGTTTTACATGGACATGCTGGGATCACGCAAACCTGATGAGGGGGACTGGATACTGCCTGTGAAAGTGAATGAAACAATTACTCCACTCAGAGTGGATACAAGAGCTAAGGTTACTCTTCTGTTTGAACATTATGATGAGAGACTGAAAAGAAGACCAAAATTGGGGCCAACAAAAATAAAAGTAACTATTTTTCTGGAACAACTATACCAGTCAAGGGGAGATGCATTGCTAGTGTCAACTGTAAAAATACCGTATAGGTTCTTGTTCATTACAGCGCAAATGACACCATTTTTAGGCCTGGCTGACTATGAAAAACTAAAATGGGTGATCTGACTACAAGATCATACTGAACCCGGCTATGAGGCACTCATTCAGGAATACCACAATCTGTTTTAAGGGTTGGGTTGCTTGCAGGGTGAACAAAAAATCCAGATAAACAAACAGGTCCCTCCAGTGGAAAGTGCCATTTGCACTCCATGATAAACTCAAGGTGCAGCTTGCACAGATGGAAGCAATGCAAGTAATACAAAAAATGGAGGAGCCAGTGTAATGGGCGAGTTCCCCAGCCATTGTGGAGAAAAATAATGGCCAGCTATATATATGCTTAGATCTTCAATAAGGCTATAAAAGAAGAACATTTCAAACTGCTAACCAGAGAAGAGATTATGGCTCAAATTTGCAAATGCACAATATTTCCATAAATTGGATGCTCCTCAGGAATGTGGCAGCTAAAATTAACTGAAGAAAGCTCAAAACTATGCACGTTTAATACCCCATTTGGAAGATACAGATACTTATTTCCCCCCACCCCCCAAACAATTTTTTGAATTGGGAGATTTGTTGACTGGGAAGCTGTTTCACAAATAGTTTTACATTATGTGCGCAGCACACACACAGAGAAATTAGATTAAAAGCATAAATTTTCTTGCTGGAAAGTTTCAAATAATATGATTTGATTTTGTAGAATTCAGAATAACAACATGCAAGAACCAAAAACAGAAAGAGACAAAGCAGGCTGCTCCTGAAGGCAATGAGGCACAACTTACATCATTCTGCTGTAAGCTGGCTTTCTCCAGACTGCCCTGATAACATTATTTCGTACAGAATGACCCTGCCTGCAAGCAGGTCCAGGAAACTCTCTGCAAATCGAAGTCACTGCCTGCAATTCCAACACAGTTTTCAAATACACATTTTGATTTCCATTAAATTAAGATTTATCAAAATTTCCCATGTACACCAAACTCCTTTAGGCTCTTTTGAAGCCACAGGGCAAAACCCTGCACTGTGTTGGAAATCTCACCCAAGGGAATTAGTTGTGTGGGCTCCTATGGCCCTTATTCTTAGTAATAGGGAAGAGTAACGTGATCATGGGTGCAGCATGGTGGCAACCATTAGGCCAGCACCTAGCCCCAGGTTTTAATGGGAGTTAGATACCTAAACACCTTTGAGGATCTGGCCCTAAGTGACCAAGATGAGAGAGGCTTTATAAATCAGGCCTGGTCAAAATAAAATAAAAAACCCACAAATTATTTTTTATGAGAAATGATGAAAAATGTTTGTTTTTAACATTTTCCACAAATATTTTGGTTTTGATGAAAACACTGAAACCCGCAAAGTTTCCAGCTCAAAAAAAATCAGGACAAAATATTTAGTTTCTTGTAAAAATGCCATGCTCGAAAACAACACATTTTTTCCAAAAAAAAAGTTTTCACGTTCACATATTTCAGTCCAAAACAGGGAAAATCTCAACACAAATTTGGTCAAGAAGCCATTAGGAAATATTTTAACGTAATTGTTTCATTCAACTGTCCTTGCAATACCTAAGAACAACTTCCTTGAGTTTATACTAGGCAGACAATAAAACTGTCCCTTCTCTCTGATAAATTCTTCCTGAAGAACTGAGTTGATTCCACAGCTCCAAGCAACCACTGTTCCCAGGAAACTCAGCTCTGCTTCTCTGAAGAAAGGCAACCAAGGGGCCTCTCCCAGGGCAGCCCCCTATGGTGGAAGCAACAGTGAAAAGGTTGCAGCGGCGCCCAGCAAGATTACAAGAAAAGGGGTTAAATTAAATCTGAAAAGCCTCATCAGCCAAATAAAGAACTAGCAACGATGTTCCTGCAGCAGAGCTGACAGCTCTAAGCGCTCAGCCATCAGGAAATGCAAAGGTTTCGTTTCCCACGTTGCACGCTTAGGTCTGCTTTTAATATTCGGGCTGTTATAGACAGAATGTCCCCTCTGCACAAGGGGAGGGAGGGCATAAAAGCTTTGGGGATGATCAGCTGATTGATTAGAACGGGGGGGGGGGGGAAGCACTATCTGTGCTGTTTTGTCACCCACGCCCACCTCCACAGAGCCAAGGATGTGTGAGTGCTGGAGGTGGCAGGGATAACTCAGGCTGACCCGTCTATGCTTCAGGAAGTCAGCTTGAAAGTGCAGGCTGACGTGGTGCTTTGCATGCCTCTGTGCTGTGCATCGGGCATCGTGGGGAAAGCTTCAGCTGGGGAATCCCAGGCAGTAGTTGCAGTGGAGCGGATTGCATTCAGAGACAGACAGAGGCTCAGGGCTTTTGCTAGGGCAGCCATGGCCTCTGGAGATTGCCTGAGGCCTGCAGATTTGGGCGATCGGGCCAAGTACCCATACCAGGGGAAGGCAACAACCTTCAGCCCCATAGGATTCCACAAGACTCAGTCGCAGGGAGAGACTGAGGTGCACCACGGGAGATGTAGTGCAGCCATTGCCAGGGCCTGTAATGGGGCTGTCTGACCTAGTGGTCAGAGCCAGAACCACGTGTGACATACTAGACCAGTGAGGTCTGTATCACCCCTTCCCTGCAACCATGGGTGCCTTACAATGCCTTGCTGTAGTAGCTCCCACTTGTGTCACTCACAAATAGCCTTCCAGCATGCAAGCCGCACCCTGAATGTCTGTGTGTAACTGCAGCCTGCCAGCTACACCCCGACTCTCACCAGCCTTGGTTATACTGTGGGGTTACCCCAACACACCCCGAGTCCGGGATCTCCCCCCAGAAATGTATATCCTGTACTGCCCTGTACTCCTGGACAGCACAAATATATTAAGTCCATTATTCCTTTACGGACTCTGTTCATCTGGAGCAAAGAATAAGAGCCAAGCAAGGAAGCAGGGACTTGGTCCCAGGGAAATGAGGTATCAACAGTTGCTCGGACAAGGAGTGGAGCAGGAACAAAAACCTTTCTTCAGCAGTCTGCTGCTAGTTGCCTGACCGTGCTGAGGCAGCGGTTGCAGCTTCTGGTAGTGGAGCAGCAGCTGCATTTCCCTCATCTGACCCTGCATGGAAGAGTGTACGGTTCTTGCTCAGCAACCGTGCAGGCTTGGGTTTCAGATGTACAGTATCCACCAGCCACAGAGCAAGGCCTCCAGGAGAGAAAGACGTGGAACTCCCATGAGTCGTTGTGGTGACTGAGGTGGATACAAATTAATATCAACTTCACCCTCAATGACACAAAACTCCACCAACATTGCTCTGTTCCTGCGGAAATGTTCCACTTTTGCCAAAACCCCATTTTCTCTTGGGAAACATGTTTCATTAGAAACGTTTTGACCAGCTTTATCCCAGTGCACGGGGCGTGCAGAGTGATTTCGTAGCATTTTCAGCTCACTTTGCAGTGGGGCAAGGGGGGACATAACGTGCAGGTCTGTCAGCTTCCACAGATTCATAGATTATAAGGCCCAAAGGAAACATTGTGACCCTAGATGCTGAGATTCTAAGGCCAGGAAGGATATTGTAATCATCTGACCTCCTGTATAATGCAGGCCAGAAAACTCTCCTGAAATAATCCCCAGAGCAGATCTTTTAGAAAAACATCCTATCTCAATTTAAAAATTGTCAGTGATGGAGAAACCACCACGGCTCCTGGTGAATTGATCCAATGGCTAATTACCCTGACCTTCAAAAATGTGCACTTGATCTAATGGCTGGACGCTAAAGCTAGACAAATCCAGACTGGAGATAATGTTCTCTCTTCCTCTGCTACACTGAAGAGCCCATTATTAAATATTTGTTCCCCATGTAGGTACTTACAGATTGGGATCAAGTCACCCCTTAACAAGTCTCTTTGTTAAACTAAATAGATTTGAGTGCATCCATATAAGACAGGGTTTCTACTCCTTTAATTATTCTCCTGGCTCTTCTCTGAACCCTCTCCAATTTATCAACATCCTTCTTGAATTGTGGGCACCTGAACTGGACACAGGATTCCAGCAGCCGTCACACCAGTGCCTAATGCAGAGGTAAAATAACCTCTCTGCTCCCATTCAGAATTCCCCTGTTTATGCATCCCAGGGTCGCATTAGCTGTTTGAACACAGAGTTACTTTCACCTGATAATCCACCCTCCCCCCCAAATCTTTTTCAGTCAGTGCTTCCTAGGATAGAGTCCAATCGTCTAGTCTGACCTCCTGTATAAGACAAGCCATTGAACCTCCCTAAATTAATTCCCGTTTGAACTAGAGCATCTCTTTTAGCAAAACGTCCAATCTTGATTTTGAGCTATTGCTGATTTACAACAGGGCGAGCAAAAGGACCCCTGAGCAGAGCACGTGCAAAGAATTCAGGCATGAAAAAGTCCGTGTGAGTCTCACGGACTGAAAGGTTGGGAGAATCTTTCTATTCTTAGTCTGACTGGGGGACTTAGGCCATAGACAAGATAGGCTGGCACCAGAAGTGTATTCACCTGAGCAGAGAGGGACTGCAGCCTCTTTTCTCACGAAAACCTAAAGGCATTGGAATAG
Source organism: Emydura macquarii macquarii (assembly GCF_026122565.2). Taxonomy (NCBI): domain Eukaryota; kingdom Metazoa; phylum Chordata; order Testudines; family Chelidae; genus Emydura; species Emydura macquarii. The sequence continues at coordinate 225,368 of NW_027131710.1, forward strand.
CCTCCACGTGGAAAGCTCTCCACCTCAACCATCCTGAGCAGAGAGGGATTCAGAGAGTGACTGAGCATTCTCCTTCTAAACAGTTATAAACAAGAGCAGGCTCAGAGCTGCAGCAACATCCCCACTGCCTCAGCCCAAGGAGACGGAGAGAGGTCAGCGTGGGATGAGACTGTGGGTTTTCTTGCACCTGCTCAAGGGAGCAGGGCGGAGAGGCTGCTACTAAGCTACACAAGCCTCCAGGAGAAGAGCGAGGTGCAGTGCAGAGAACTGAGCTGTACCTTATCCACCCATGACCGGAAGAGCAGAGGAGGGGCAGAGAAGGACTCGAAGCAGCTGCACCTTCCCCACATCAGAATGCTCTGGGGGAGCCGGAGCAGAATACAGGCTCTGCCTTGGGGAGCAGAGACCACTCCAGATTTCTGGGGCTACGGATGGCAGATCTCGCAAGGATTCTCTCACTGTGTCTGTGGCTTCTCTGTGAGTATCGTGACGCTCGGCTGTGTTGTGTGTGCGTGTGGAGCTTTGAGAAACAGTACATGGTGAATTCAAGCCAGGTTCCCCTCTCCTTCACCCAGCTGATAACCAGGAAAACAGCCATTGCTGGGCCCCTTTGTGGAATCATTTACCCCAAATCAGGAGGGGCGCCCTGCCAGGTGCAGGGTGATGTAGAATCAGGGCTCAGTGGAATTAAACTGGAGTCAGTGAGTCAGAGAAGACTCAGTTCCTTTTTGAGGTTGCCGTGGCCTGAATTCTCCTTTACACCAATGCGCCTTTTACTCCACGCTGGCATGCAAAGAGCCCATGAAGTGGGAGCATGTACATCTCTTTGGGACCCCTGCGCCCTGCCAGAGGGTCTTAATGTAAGCGAGAGGCTGGCCCTGCACCTTGGTGTGGGATGCTCTGTGACGCAGGGTTGAAAAAGTCACTAGTTAGAAATAGGGCTGGATGTTCACAACTGCCTGGCTTGGTCCATTTGATCCATTGACCTCAAGCCAAATGTAAAGGCTGCAATGTGGGAAGAATAGAGGATCTGTCTCCTCTATGGGACGGGCTGTCCTGAACCTATCACCACTGTACCAGTCCCCCCGCCCCAGCTCCCAGTCTGCATTCGCTATCTGTCATGGGCTTATCTTCAAAGCCACTAGTGCAGCAGGTCCCAGCTACATCCTCGGCTGCTTCTCCAGCCACGTCCCTCCAGTACAGCTGTGCTTCCCTGGGACAAGGAGCCCAAGGCAGAGTGTGGGGGAGCTGGAGCGCCAGCATTCTCTGGTGGTGGGACTCAGCAGGATGAGATAAGAGTAATCCAAAGTCTGATCACCTTTGGAACCCTCCTCTTTGATAAACTTTCCCACCATAACCAAAATGAAGGAGAAAATACCTTGTACTCCCAGCAGAGCTTCCTATAGCTAGGGAAGGAATAAGAAGATGCCAGAGAGCCCACTAGGACTTTGAACTGAGAAGCACTTAGATTCCACGGTGCAAAGGCTATAGGACATCCTGACGCGATGCCAACACTAGCCTGCACTACCAGTGCAGCTGTGCCTCTGTACGCTCTCTAGTGTAGCCGCTCTAAGCCAGCGTGACAGAGCTCTCCCGGCGACTTGATTAATCCACCCCAACGAGTGGCAGTAGCTGTGTTGGCAGGAGAAGCTCTCCTGTTGACATAGCGCTGTCCACACCGGCGCTTGGGTGGTGTAACATATGTCACTCAGGAGGGTGGCTTATTCACAGGTGGTAATGTAGACATAGCCTAAGACAGAGCAGGGTGATAAGAAGGTTGACTTAGTGGCTAGGACACTAGGCTAAGACTCAGAAGACGTGAGGCCAATTCCTGACTGAAACACAACCTGCTTCTGACCTCAGGAAAGTCACTTAATTTCTCTGGGCCATCTATAAAATTGAAATCATTCTCCCCTTCCTTAAAAGGGTGCTTCTGATGGATGTGAACCGATCAAGTACCACAGTGATTAGTGGTACAAGAGCCGGGGGGAGTTGGTTTTTTGCAGGGAGGGAGTGGAAAATTCCACACAAAATGAATATATATATATAATTTTTGTCAATTTTTTCTATGTCAAATGTCACCTTTTCATTGATAAAACAAAGCACCAACACCAAAAAGATTTATCTTAAACAGTTGGTGTTTTCAGGTTTTTGTTTTTTTCATGAAAGTCAAAATTTTCTGACTACAGAACACATTTTCTGCAGAAAATTGCATTTAGCTAAAACACCAATTTTCCATTGAAGAGTTTTGATGGAAATTTTCTAACCTGCCCTAAGTACCTACATAGATGTATCATTCTTATATTTCTTCTTATCCAATTAAAGTCTTTTTAGTTTAACTGATGACATGGTTAACTTACTGAACACTAGAACAAAAAATTGCTGTTGACAAAAATGAGTAGAAACCTTGCATTTCTCCTTCTAACAAAAGATTGGACATTTAATGTAAAAGATCAACATGTATAAAATGTAATTCAGCAATTCAAGATGTAGTTTAATAGCTACACTTCCTAAAGAGCAGACCATGGAGGTGAAATATCTTAGTGACGCTTTCCCCGTTTCACTCATAAATTTTGTTTCATTAGCGCTTCAGGGAAGTTCGACCTTGTAAAATAAAAAAATGTTTCTTCTCTTGTTTTGTTTCTTTTCCCTAAAATACATTTGCTTTTCTTTTCCCAAGCTTCGAGCTTCAGCTTGCAGCAATGGCAGGACTCCAGCTGCAATACTTCTGGTGAGTGCTTGCTCAAAGCAACTGCAGAAATAAAACCAACTCATGAAACTCAGTTAACCTCAATGAGGTTTCTTCAGTGTGAGAGTAAAATTAACCAAGCGGCAGGTAAGCCCCGGCTCTGTGTAGCTCATGAAATCCTATTAATGTCAGTGGACTCCACACAGGTGCAGTGTAATGCCCCTGCACAAGTCATTGCAAGATCAGGACATAAAACTAAAGTCAAATGATACATTTCCAAAAGAACCTAGGGTCCAGATCTGCAAAGATATTTAATAACACAGGACGTAGGACTGGAAAGATCCTCCAGGGTCATGGAGTCCAATTACGGTGCCCAGATAGCAAGTGTAAAACATCAGGACAGGGGGTGAGGGGTAGTAGGCTCCTATATAATTGGGACATCTGGTCACCTTAAGTCCAATCCCCTACTATCACAGGAAACCCCATTAAAGGGACCTTGGGGGTTTAGGGCCCCCACTTTCCAGTCTGATTGAAGGGAATTTGAGCACCTAACAACTTTAGGTTACTTTGAAAATCTCAGTCTAAACACCTGCTCTCTGACAATCCAGTAATTCTAGCAGGATCTGCTCCTGCACTCCCTGATGTCAATGGGCCCTTGATTTTGTGAGAATGAACTACTTTAGGACAATGAGTCACTGCGTTTTTATTTTTTCAGGTGAACTTCCTGCCGCTGAGATATTCCTGGGGACAAGCTCTGCTAATGAGGGGGACACGGTTAGCGGCAGATGTTTAATCCCTTCAGGAACCTCGGTCTCCATTGTTTTCTTTTGTAAAGATGGGATGGAAATTTCAAGGCTTCAAGCCAGGAGAGAAAAATTCTCTTATGATTTAGCTTACCGTGTGGCCGGCAGTTCAGGCAATATTTCCTGTGGCTACATGTTCAAAAATGACAATAACCAGGTGTTTAATTCTCTGCTAAGCGTACCTCGGTACCTGAAGGTCACAGGTAAGACAGTGCTAATTACTTAAAGGATAAAACATTGCACTTGTTTGTTATCGGTAAAGAAAATTACTAAAGCCGAAAAACTGTGAACTATTTTTTTTACAGGCAATTTTGAATGCTTTTCAGTTCTTTCAAAATTCCCTATGAAATCTTCCAGCTTTTGGATGAAAAAACCAGAAACCAAAGATTTTGTTGGTAACGTTTTTGACTTTCAGCTCTTTTTCTTACCAAATAATGACAGTTTTTACCAAAAGTCAAACATGATTACTGAAATTTTCATGGGAAAACCAACAAATAATTCATTTTTAGAAATGTTCACTTTGGTTACAAAGTCTTTTTTCGTGAAGAAAAACGTTTTCAGGGAAAAACATTCGAGTAACTCTAATATTTAGTAAATTTGGATGTTTAGGGACATACTTTGGTAACATGGGGACCCAGTGAGCACCCAATGTGCTTAAGTCTTTTATTAAACAGGCCATTTATTACGGAGTCTAAACAGGAGCTGTGCTTTTCTGAAATTCTAGCCCATTCTGGCAACCTTTACTCTCATGAGGTGAGGGGGCTATTCCCCCTCTCTACCCAAGCCCTGAGAGAAATCCAGCATAAAGTGAATATGACCTGAGGCTACAAAACATTTGCTCAGTTCTTCTGCCCCATCTGGAGACACCCCGTTAAGATAAGGAGAGGATTAAGGGGCTGGCACGGCATTTCTGCGGATGGTCACTCATAGGAACTCAAGACAAAGGATTCAAAGGGGCCTCCTTCCACAGCAAATCTAGCTCCTGCTATTACAGGTAACCCCATCAACTTACCAACCCTTCATAAATGTACCAAGCTCCAGCTTCAAACTACTTAGGGTGTTTGCCCCCCATTCTTTTCATAGGGAGTCCCCCCTCCTCTGATGGTTAGAAACCTTCTTCTCATTTCCAACTTGACTTTGTTCTTGACCAACTATTTTCTGCTTTTAATTTGCACTGTCTGCACAGGTGTCGATAGCAGCCCGACCGAGAATCCGCCTCAACAAGGTAATTGATTTTCATTGACTATGATGCAGTCGGTAATTTCTATCATGGGCTCAGAGGCCTGTTTCAGAAAGCTGGAGCCGTTCAGGGGCTTAGTCTGCACTACAAAGGTCTGCTGGCATAGCCATCTCAGCTAGGAGAGTGAAAAATTCACACACCCCACATGACATAGTTATGCTGGCAAAACCCTAGTGTAGACACAACTACGCTGACAAAAGTGTGCTTCTGTCAGCATGTCATTCGGAGAAGTGGTGTACTTACACCAGCCAAAGAACAACTTCTGTCAGCATTCAGTGTCGTTGGAGCCATGTCACTTCCCGGATATTAGAGAGACAAGGAGGGCGAGATAGTATCTTTTATTGGATCAACTTCTGTTGGTGAGAGAGACCTGAAAAAGAGCTCTGTGTGGCTCGAAGGTTTGTCTCTCTCTCCAACAGAAGCTGGTCCAATAAAAGATATTGCCTCACCCACCTTGCCTCTGCCAGCTCGCTCTGGGTCTCCACTGGGAGCCCTGCTGGAATAGCTAAACTGGCCAAGGCTCTGTAAGGCAGACAACCCCTGAGTGACATGTTCCTTTCTCTTCACTCATCTCTCATTTGCTTAAATATTAAAAGGATGCTTTTCCATGCATCCCACATAAAAAGCCCCAGTTAGACAGCCTGGTGCACAGTGGGCAGTAATTCTAAGCCAGAGCAGATGTTGTATCTACTCTGTTCTCCCACCTGGCTGATTCCTAGGGATTGTACAGGAGCTGTGCCAGTGCCTCAGTCAATCAAATATTGTCCCCATTTTACAGATGGGGATCTGAGGCCCAGAGTACATTACGTGGCTTGCTCAAGGCCACAGAGAAAGCTTTTGGCTGACTGAGGCGAAGCCAGGTCTCGTGCTCCCCATCCACTGGTCACCCCCAAGACTAACCTAAACTATAGAAGGACAGATGGGACCACTATGATCATCTAGTCTGACCTCCTGTGTAACCTTATTAATTCCTGTTTGCATTAACATAAATCTTCTAGGAAAGCATCCAACCTTAATCTAAAAACAGCCAGTTTTCATATTGCTCCAGTGGCTAATTACCCTGACTGAAAAATTTGCGCCTCTTGAACAAGTTTTTCCAGCACTTCCTCCCCCTCGTTTTCTAGGGCAATGTGACTATCCATGTTCTTTTCATTTTCTAGGGCTGGAAAAAACCACAATATTGGCAATTATAATTCCTGTTTTGATGGGTCTGATTTTGGCCTTTGTTCTGCCTCTGGTATATTACCTTAAGAAGAAGAAAGGTAGGTAAACATGGACACCTCGTATTGTTAATAAATGAACAGGTATATGAAACAAACAAAGACATCATAAAGAGATTCCCACCTCACATGATGTTCTCAGACATGGAAAACCTGAAAAGAATAACATTATATAATTGCTGTATAGAAAATCTGAAGCTGAAATGTGAACCCTTTCAAAAGTTGAGGGTGAAGAGGGCAAAATGGGGGTTAAACCTCAGCTCTGAACTTAGAATCATCATTCTGGAAGGGACCTCAAAAGATCATCCAGTCCATCCCTTCATGCTGATGCAGGACCAAGTAAACTGAGGTGATCCCTGGAAGTTGTTTGTCTAATCTGTTCTTCAAATCCTCCAATGGAAGGGCTTCCACTACTTACGTAGGTAACCTATTCCAGTGCTTGACTATGCTTAGAGTTAGAAAGTTTTCCTAATTCCCTGCCTTAAAACTCCCTTGCTGCAGATTAAGTCCATTACTTCATGTCCTACCCTCAATGGACATGGAAAACAGTTGATCATCCCCACTTCATAACTTGCACCTTCAGTTTTGGTTTGAGATATATTTTCTGGATCTGATTTGGATTTGGCTTGACACGGAAGAAATCTCACAAGAACAGATGATTTTTTGAGCTTTGCACAATTTGAAACCAAAATCATATGACCCAGAATTTGTCAGATTTCATCACCCTTCACTGACCCTGAGCCTAGACACTAGCCCAGGGTTGACCTTGAATCGGAATTTAGGAGCTGGTCAATATTTTTCAAATTTCAAAAATGTGCTGAAAATCCACATTTTGAAATGTGAAACAAACTAGAAAAACATTTGCAAAACATTTGCCAAATGAAATTATTTGAATTTCAAAATTTTATAGTTAAAAAAATCAGGAGAAAAAATTCTCAAACATGTTTTGTAAATTCTTTCCCACTTTTTTTTAATACAATTCCAGAAACAAGCCCCCATCTCCTTATCCCATAAGTAGATTGTTTAACTCCCTCTGCCTCTTACTGATATTTTGGGGAGAGGTGAAGAATATTTCTCTAAACCATTCTAATTCTTTTTCAGTTGTAACTAAAAGGAGAAGAGAAAGGTAAGAATGGGGATAATTCCATCACTCCTCATACCTTACAGACAAAAAGAGATTACTCCACATAGTATAGCAAGTTGTGCCTGAGTCAGAGAGTTTGGTTCCCAGACCAGCCCCCTCTAAATGGTGATGCTTTGTGGGATAAATATGGTTCTTCACCTGTCTATCGGGATTGTTTTTGGCTCCCCATCATCACTGTAGTATCTGTGGTAATGATGATGATTGATACCTAGTGACTTCATTCATAAAATAAGGGTCCCATTGCACTCATCACTGAACAGACAGGTAACAGAGTAGACTGTCCCTGCTCCAGACAGTTTAAAATCTACATATAATTAATCATTAATAGTATGGCTATTCTTGCTATTGTTATGATTAATCATTGATACTGCTGTATTATGTAGATGCCTCAACCAGGCTGGGCCCATTGTGCTTGGTGCTGTACAAATGCAGCATATATGAGCTGTAGTCTAAAAGTGGGGTGAAAAAAGAGAAGGATTAGCTCCATTAGTGATCTAATGGCAGTGTCCATCTGTGAAAGTCCTTCCCCACTCAGAAAACTCCAGTTGTTCTGGAATCCACTGACAAATGGGAGCCCTTGCCCATGCAGTTCTGCACTAGTTAGTAAGGGCAGGTTGTCAGGGGAGAATTAAAATACCACAATTTCCAGCAGCACATGGCCCCAAGATGATGTGCCTATGAGCTGCCTCCGATCCCACTGCTGGTCAGTGGGGAAAAAGATAAAATGCTTTCTCCTAATCCAGCAATACCAAATTGCAAACCACTTGCCAGAAAACAGAATTTCCATTGCACAGGAAATTCCAACATTTCCAAATTTGTTTCCATGCCAAATTGGAATGAAAAATTGAAATGTTGACATTTTCTGCAAAACCAAAATTCCCCCCAAATCATTTTGGAAACATCAAAAGGTTTTGTTTTGATAACATCAAAACATTATACTATACTATGCCATATTAACTAATACAAAGCTTAAATATACTATATATAATAAGAATAAACATTACTATTTAACACAATATAAAAGTCACAATGAAATGAATCAAAACAAAGTTGAAATGAAACATCTTGGCCTTATTGAAGCAAAACTTTTGATATTATTGAAACAAAATATTTTAACGTTATTGAAATGAAATGAGAAAGTTCAAATGATTCGTTCTGACTTTCTCCAGTCAAAAATGTTGTCAAATCCGCATGTTCCCATGAAACCTTTCTATTTCAACAATACTGAATTTTCCAACCAACTTTAGTTGTGAATTGCTAAGGCTGTGTGTGGCCACATAGCAGCCTGTGTGTCACTTTTCTGGCATGTGCTTCTTAAAGAGAGATGGCCCTTAATTTCCAAATTCAGATGTGTAGCTGGAACACTCCATCGTTTGGGATTGTGGCGTTTGGACCTCTTGAATACAGGGTTTCATGCAGCATATTGATGAGACAGGGAGACTTGTGCAGTTTACATGAGGATGCAGATTTGGATTCCAACCCTCTACAACCTCTATGTTCAGGCTGCATGAATTTCAGGATTTTGATCTAGGTCCATCTCTATAAATATGACTCGTGTCCCCTGTTCACTTTTGCAACTTTTCTCTTGTTTTAATTAGGTTGCAAAGCCTCCGTGAAAGGAACAATAAGGCCACTGAAGATCAGTACAGTGGTATGAAAATCAGACACGTTAATCACTTATTGCTCTGAGCTATAAATGTGTTTGCTGTATGGTTTGTGAAGGAATGGGGAGCTAGGAGAAGTTTATGTAGGAATTCAGGGGCCAGGATCTCTGAAAAGTCTGTTAAGAGCACATTTTTAACTACCAATGGTTCTGTCTGCCTAGGTACTTAATGTATCAGCATGGTATCTAATGCCTTCCACACTGATTAGCAAACAGGACTGCCTATTTAGCTCTCTATCAGAAGTTGAGTGAAGGATCTAGGAACAATCCCAGGTCTCTTGACTTCAACTGTAGTGCCCAGTTCTCTGAACCACATTGTCTTTTTAAAGATCTGTTGATTATAGCTGATTTCAGAAGCAGCTCTGTATGAATGTGCATCTGGCACAATCAGGACAAATGACCTCTTACAGATTTATAGCATAGCATGTTGATTTCAATAATCAACAATGAGTTTAAATACTTTTTTTTTAAATCTTTTTTTTTGGGTATGGGGCGGAACTATGTTGTGACTCTTACATTTGCTAAGTCACCAGTTAAACATACTATAAGGGGATGAATAAACTTTTTTAAGGCTCCTTTTTAAAGACAGCAAAATCTTACCAGTAACATTATTAACAAAAATTGTTATAATGTGACCTTTTCACAGATAAGTATTCGGATGGATATTCCTGCAGTATGGTAAGTGATTATACTGTGCTGAAAGTCAGAAATATTACACAGCAATGATTTCCTGCTTCGGTGTATTTTCCTTATGACATTTCTAATAAATTATTATTTCTATTATGATAGTGCTTCAAGGTCTCAGATGCAATCAGAGCCTTTACTTACTATATAGATACATAATTAGAGACAGTAAGTTTACTGTATAAATAGACCAAGAAGGATTATTAAAGCCCAGAGAGAATGAACAACACCTTGTTTCCCTTTTTATGTAATTGATATCAATGTCCTTCTGTTGTGACACCATTTGGGCCATCAGAGGATTTCCCAGTAGGTCGGATCAAAAAGATTTCATCACAAATATTTTGTGTTAGGAAAAAAAAAGTTGTTTTGCCTAAACAGAAATTTCTCATAAAAATCATAATTATTTTGACAAAATTTTATTTTGTTAAATAAATGGGGGAAAAAAATTAGAACAGGTTGAAATTTCCCATTTTGATACTTTTGGAACAGGAAACAAACCAATTTTTTTCCATTTAAACAGCTTTTTCTTTGAGGAAATTATACACAAAATTAAAAAGATAAAGAATGGTCAAAATTGAAACAAAGTTTTTCAAATGTATCAAAAGAAAACATTTTGATTGTCCCAAAACAAGTTTTTTCTTCACAAGTTTGTGTCACAAAAAAAAAAAAGGTTTTGGGTTTTCATCTCAATGCAGAATGAAAAAAAAATTGAAGTCTCAAATTTTTTCACAGGGCAGAAAATCTGATTGCTGGCCAGTTCCATTTACCAGTAATGTTTTCCTCACTGGGGGCCCAGTTCCACTGGGATATCATGTGTTCAGGGGAATCAAGCAATTTAATGTTATGTCTCTCGCTATTTAGATATGTTAAAATGATCCTATTGTGATGTCAAAAAAATAGCACCCTACTATAATTCATATATATATATAGGATAATATAATGTATTAGTACCAGGGTTTCCATGGCTAATACAAAACTTATTAACATAAATATCCATTTTGTGATCAACACTCGATACATGGAAATGTTAATTTGTCAATGAATATACCTAGAAGGTCATCTCAGCATTTTCAAACACATATGAAGACAACAGTTTATGTGAGATTTAATTCATTGCACTTTAATAACTATTTCTTATCCACAGAGATTTTTTCACTTGCACTCCATGGAATGACTATATATTCCTATTCAATTTTTAAGCCAGAAAGATACAATCTGTGTAGAGAAGCTTCACCTTCAGTACTGAATTTAGCTGGAGTCACAAAAGGATTGGCTATTTATCTGGATAACAAAGACATCTAGAATTGTAGCAGTCAGGCTTACAAATAAGCGAGCCTTTTGGAAGTAATATAGCTGCCTTCAGAGCATCAACCATCCTGGAACAATAGGGGGTTAGAAAAGACTCTCCCTATGGTTAGATTATTTCATAGCTGCCTCCTGCAGGATTTCATTTTTATTATAGCTGGTTGAAAATTTTTTGACGGACCAGCTTTCCTATCAGAAAATGCTGATTCAACAAAGTCAAACTGTGTCATAGGAATGAATTGATTTTGTTGAAACTTTTGACAGAATATTATCAAGTCATTTGATATATTTTAATATTATCGTTTCATTTCAATATGGTCAAAATTTATTTAAACTTTCTGGTTTCACTTTTATGCTAGAATAGAATAGACATTTAGAATATTATATATGATATGATGTTATTAAACATAAGAGTCAAAATGATAATGTCACAATGAATTATTCCAACCTTTCAGAAATGAAACGTTTTGATAAGGCCATTTCAATATTTCTGGAATGAAAAATTTAATATATTTAGTGTCTTGGTAAATTTTGCCATTTTGACTTTTCCCAATTCTCAATTTCTCAGTTTCCCAAGGAACCAAATTCAGTGTTCTGGCCAGTTCAGTGATCTATTAATGCCTTGAAGCTCCAGGCATTAACCAGCATCCTATTGCACTAGGCACTGTATGCACACATAATGATCAGATGGTCCCTGACCTAAGGAGCTTGCCATCTAAGGCCTCCATCCTGCAAATTCTTATCCCCATGCTTAACTTTACGCTGTGTGAGCCATCTATTGAAGTCAATAGAGATGTTTGCAGTGTATAAAGTTAAACAATATGTTCATTTCTGCAGACTGTATAATATCCATTTTCCTCTGAAGCATCTGCTGTTTGGAGTCAGATGTGACTAATTATAAAGTACACATGAGGTTGTCCGGGCTGATTAGCTGTAGTTTGTACAGTACTCTGAGATCTTCAACTAAATGTCACAATGCAGTTTTGCCATTGACTTCAATGGAGTCAAAATTTCACCCCATCTGTTCATTATTTAGTTGTTATCAGTTAACAAAATTCCCCCTTTGAATTTACCAATGAGTGTGTTTGATCACTCTCTGTGAGGCTACTTGGCTTTGCCTTTAATCTCAACTTTCTGACAGCTTTTCAGCCAGAAAATAGCACTTTTGCACCCAGTTAACATGCCCCCATTTATTTAAAGAGCAAAGAAGCCCCGCAGCCGATCTACCAAAATTTTGATCCAGAGGACATGCCTTGTTCTACATTTCACCACCAACAGGAGTTTGGCTCTGTCTTCCCGCTATATGTGAATGGTGAGTGATCCAACCCACTTAAGGCCTAGGCCCTGGTTCAGCAAGGGCCTTAAATGCTCGTAGAAATGTAACCATGTGAGTAGTTAGTGGAATTGTTCATGTACTTAAAATTATGCATCTGCTTAATTACCTGGGCTTGGATCCTTGTCGTTTATTCATACTGATGTAGAGCTTTCTCCACAGAGAGAACAGGGGTGAAAGTCACCCCTGCTGCCCTAAGTTTGAGGAATCCGACTTTCCATGGAAGTGGGGAGGGAAATAGAATGAGAAGAATCAGGGGCAGATCCAGTTCTCACGCCCTGCCCCATGGAGTTTTCATTACATTGTAACATTCAGAAGGGCAAACTAGTGAGGAAAATGTTTCCTTTAGGGTCACGCCCCATCAGTGAGAGATATTGACATCTCTGATCCAATGCAAACTGGAAATAAGGTACTCATTTTTGATGGCAAGGGTGACTAACCATTGGCACAAACTCCTCAGGGAAGTGGTGAATTCTCCATTTTCAGGTATTTCCTCATGTTTAATTTTTTCATTTTTGATGGAATCCCAGCCTGTTTCACACAGACAGTAAATAAACTTTATGAGGCTGGTTTTTGTATTATGAAATTCACCTCAGCCTATCCTCAGGACTCAGGTCACTCCTCTGAGTCTTACCACCACTGCGCTGGTGAGTGGGACAGAGGGTGCTAAAAGTGGGACCCCAGCCCACAAAGGATAGAAGTTCTATCCCATCGGTCCAAAGCCCCTCAGCAAATTCCCAGGTCTTTTACTTCTGGAAACCTTCCCTTTTCACTTCTTAGCCACACTGGAAAATGGCTGCAAGTTGCAATGAACAGAAATCCTCTCCAGTTTCCCTCTCTCCCTCCCTGGCTGACCAACAGGTGAATAGAGCTTCTGGAGGGGGAGAGGCAATCCTCCATCCCCCATGAGTGCTCTCCTCCCCCTTTCTACTGGGGCTGTCCCAATCAGCACCAACCCAACAAATTTTCCACTCTTTGAGATGGGTGGGGGCCTGTCTCTCTCTCTCTCTCTCTCTCTCTCTCTCATTTTTGAATGCCTGCAACCAATGTCCGGACAGCCATTGCAGGGGGTCTAACAGTCCCTCTTGTCCTCTATTGCAGTGTCAGTCCAAGTCACAATTTAACCCTTAACATTTGCATTCTGGATCCAGAATACAGGCTGTACAAATCATGTCTCTCTCCACAACCTTCAGTTAAAGTCGACAGCATGTTCTGTTTGGGACAGGGTGAAATTCCCAGGGGATTAATGTTGTGAGATCTGCAAGCGGTTAATATGTTTTCCATGTTTCCTTCCCACTTTCCCGCAGACTCGCGCAGGCCATGAGAGGTACAAATGCGTGTCTCAATTTAGCTTTTTGAAAGATTGATCGCCATGTGTGAAAGCTAGCAGAAGAGGAAAGAAGAAGACACTCAGGAAAAAAAGGAACATTTCAGAAATTAGGAAATATGCAGAGCTTTTGATTTTTGAAGAGAGAAATAAAAAAGAACATGAGTTTAACCTACCTGATTTCTTATTAGGGAATGAGGATTTGTGTCAATTTCAGACCAGTTCCTCCTGTGCAAAGGGAAAAATGTGAATTTGCTATCACTAGATGATGCTGTACTATAGATCACAATTTTATTTCTATTACATGAATGTCGGGCTGTAACGTATTTCTGTATTTTCTTTTCTTTATTTCTGTACAACCAGTCATTACAATTTCATTTTTTTCATTATATGCAAAATAAAATATAATTTTAAAAAGAAAAACAAATGTTGTGTAGTCATGTCTTTAGAGCTGAGCTAATAATAGATTTTTTTTAGTTCAGGAACCAAACAAAAATTTGGTTCATTTCGAATCAAAACTGATTTTTTTTTTGGTTTTTGCACCAAAACAAAAAACTGTTTGTTTTTTTATTTTGGATAGAAAACACCCAAAACTATATGAAATGAAAAATCTAAAATTAAACCAATTGTGGGCATGGGAGATTGCTTTGGTTTGGTTTAATTCTGGGCTTTTTTTTTTTTTTTTAATTTGAAATAAAATTTTTTTGATTTTTCATTTAATTTATTTTTCAATTGTTTTTCCATCCCTAAAAAAAATAAATACACCTAAAGTTCAAAATTAAATGTCATTTAACGAACTCTTTTGACTTTTCAAAAGGAATTCTATTTTTTTTAGCCAAAGCTATTTGCCAAATTCAACCCATTTCATGAAGTTTCACTGCCCTCCCAAAGTGCATTTTCTGCTAATTTACTATTCACCCAAAAAACTTCATCCAACACTGCACATATGCATAGTTCCTCTGCTATGTAAAAACATACAATGCCATTGATTTCCATAGAGCTTTACCACTTTCTTCCTTTTGAGTATTTGCCCCTTTGCCAATTTCTTCCATTTGAGCACGTGGCCTATAGAGGGTAAAACACTAAATTAATTCTTAGATTACTTAGATCACTTCTGAGGTGACGAAACATGCCCCCCTCGGCTGGGGGGGGGGGGTGATGATACTGCTGAACACTGGGAAGATACCTACTTGGTTCAGGTACCACAGTGAAGATGAGGCAGTGTCAAACATAGAGGGATCAGAAGAGGAGCTTCTGGAGCAAGCTGATAAATTAGGTCCTTATCCAAAGCTCTCTGAAATCAATGTAAAGACTCAGCTGCCTTCAATGGGTTTAGGATCAGATCCTCAAAGACCAACAAGCTACCACACCTGGGCAAGACAGCACAGAGTCTTGAAAAGACCATTGTGATCACAGATTCATAGATTCCAAGGCCAGAAGGGGCCATTGTAACCATCTAAGTCTGACCTCCTGTGTAACACAGGCCAGAGAACTTCCCCCAAAATAATTCCTAGAACAGATCTTTTAGAAAAGCAGTCAATCTAAAAATTGTTAGCAATGAAGAATCCAGCACAAAGCTTGGTAAATTGTTCCAGTGGTTAATCGCTCTCACCATTAAACACTTATACCTTATTTCCAGTCTGAATTTGTCTAGTTTCGACTTCCAGTCATTGAATCGTTCTCTGCTAGAATGAAGAGTGTATTATTCCCCATCTAGGTGCTTACTGAATCTAATCAAGTCACCCCTTAACTTTGTCTTTGTTAAGATAAAAAGATTGAGCTCCTGAGTTTCCTAATGCTTTCATCATTCTCATGACTCTTCTCTGACCCCTCTGCAGTTTATCAACGTCCTTCTTGAATTGTGGGCACTAGAACTGTAAAGAGTATTCCAGTAGCAATTGCAATGCTGCCAAAAAATAGAGGTATAATAATCTCTCTACTCCTACTCAAGAATCCCCTTATTTATGCATCCGAGGTTTACATTAGGCCTATTGGTCCCAGCATCGCACTGGGAGCTCATGTTCAGCTGATTATCTACCATGATCCCCAAATCTTTTTCAGTCACTGTTTCCCAGGATAGAGCCCCACATCCTATAACTATGGCCAACATTCTTTGTTCCTAGATGTATACATTTACATGTTGGTGGTCCAGGCTGTAACAGACCAGTAAGCCTTACTTTCTCACCAGGTTAAACAGGTGGAAATTATAATTAGAAACAGAAATATAGGTCACACTCATAATCATGATATGGTAGGGACTAACCAGCACGGCTTCTACAATGGAAAAACAGGTCTTTCTAATCCACTAGATAGTGGACAAAGGAGAACCAATTAATACCTTTCAATAGCCTTTGACAAAGTCCCTCACAGGTGGTTAGTAAAGGAACTAAGTAATCACTGGGGGAAAAGCAAAGCTCTGTCAGGGGCAGAAACTGGCTCAGAAACAGAAAGAATAGGAATAAATGGTCGATTTAAGGTGAATGGAGGATGCCTAAAAGGTCTGTGTATTGGCCTTCTGTTGTTTAATGTGTTTATTAATTATCTGAAAAGGGGAGTGAACAATGAGGTAGCAAAATCTGCAGATGGCACAATATGTTCAGGCTCCATATGCAGGGTTAGGAAGGAATTTTCCCCAGGTCAGATTGCTAGAGACCTTGGGATTTTTTTTTTCTGGTTGATTTGTTTTTTGTTTGTCAGAGCTGGGCAGCTCGATGGGAAATAAATTGCATGTTGAGGTAATGCAAGAGGGAAAACAAGGCAGTGCACATTGGAGGGAAGAGCTTGAACCACTTATACCTTTACCGGGTGCTAAATTAGCTGTAACCAGAGCCGTGGGCATCACTGGACACAGCTCGATGACGACCCTGTTGAACATGCGCTCACAAAAGGGAAGCAAATGTTACTATGTATAAATAAGACACTAGAAGAGAATGGTGAGGATATTATAGTGTTACTATCTGAATCAATGACGTGCCCCCACCTCAACAGCCATGCCCTACGCTGGCAGGTTATTTGCACGGTATCTAAGTGGTGCCCAGTCTTGGGCTGGGGGAATTTGACCCCTAGCGGGTGGAGCCCTGTCTCAGTCTTTGATGGTGAAAAGCTATTTCTGTTTTCATCCCAAGAAAGGGGCGTCCCTTTCTGACTCATACAAACAGCAGAGAAGTGGAGACGCTAGAGCAGATTGGCTGTGGCTTTCGGTCTATTTTAGCGCAAAGAAACCTAGACCAGAATGAGCAGAGCTGCTTTGGGAAGAGAGAACCTTATTTTGCTGATGTCCTAAACCTTCTGCCATCATTTGCACCAGCACAAAGGGAGAGTGAAACATTACCATCCTTTGTCCTGTTGTAAACACAGCACAAGGTGCAAGGCAACAGCGATTTAGGCCCAGAAAGCCGCTGCAGCCGGTCCCCTACCTAAACCCGAGGAACAGAATAAAAAGGTCTTCGGAGAGAGCATCTAAACCCCAAGGAGCAAAGCAGGACACAGCAGTCTCCTGAACCAAGTGTGGCTTCCCGTTGGCCTAAATCCTACAGACAAGAAGCACCGAGCCACTGCGGCTTCTCGGCTGTGAGGAACACAAGACAGAGTAGAGACCGGACAACAGCTGGAGCTCATCCTCTATTTAAGACCCAAGAACCTGGAGGAAATTCAAGCCAAATCCCTTCATTTTTGGGGAGCAGAAGCCACTGCAGAATTTGAAGGCAGCTGAGCAAATGCTGATTCCCCCAATGATTCTTGCGCTGTGTCTGTGGCTGGTCTGTGAGTATTGGGCTTTTTTTCCTCCCTTCAGAAAAGTACGAGTAAAATTGTCCGGTCATAGATAGAGTTGTTGTATGCTACTGCAGCAGAGAGAGCTTGGATCTGGAACTGTACCATGCTGTTAGGGCACAAATAAGGCTCTACCCTCCTTATCTATCATGCTGCATGCTGGAATGGTTCCCTTGTGTTTCTATAGCGTAACTCTTTTTACAAGAAGTTGTTGGTCTCTTGTTCAACCACCAACCTGGAGGACCAGTGCACCGCTTTTCATCTGGTTCCTAGTGTAGTGTATTGAAAACGCTGCTAAAATTGTGGCTGTCATTTCAAATTTCAAGGGGGTTTCCAGGGCCTGCTTTCAGGCAGGGGGCTCTGTAGGGAAGTATGATATCTGGGTCCAGCAGCAGTCAATCTGCAAAGAGACAGGATAGAGCAAGGTGGGGTGAGTTGGGCTTCTCTGCCCCAGGGAGCAGCCTGCTTTCTCTCTCTCTCTGTTTTTTTGTTCTCATGTGTTAAGGTTCTGGATTCTAAACCCTAAATGGTGTTAACGTTGCAACCTTTCAAAAAAGGTATTATGTCTTTAATTAATTTCTCTGTTTGTGTGCTGTGAAACACAACATCTATCTTTTGACCTGTCTGGCTTAGCTGACTTTTCCAGGGGTTAAAACTCCTGCAGACATCAGAACACATAAGCCTTCCCATCACATCAAAGTGCTGTCCCCAGGGAGACAGAGCATGAATACTCCAGCAAGGTTGTCCAGCCTCATCCACAACCCTAAATGAATGGGCACCTTATGGAAATTTGGCAGCTCTTAATCATTTTCAGATGAAAGGAAAAATTATGAAGTTTTTCCCTAAAAAGTCTTTATTTTTTCTCCCAAAGCTTTCAGTTTTACGTCCCAGCAGCAACAGGTCTCCAACTGCATTTCCTCATCAGGTGAGCACTGACTTGAGTTCACTATGAAAACAGGGCTGCCTTTTGTATTGGTGCTTTCCTTTTCTTACCACAGCTACACCTGTCTAATTATAGAACGGCCCAATGACATCCACTGGCCCTGCTTATCCACTATCTGACATTTTGTGTCATAATTGAACCCTGAGAGAAGTGATTGTAAAATGCCGCTTTTCTGATCTGATAGAGATTCATAGCTACGTTGTACTTGTGTAAATATCTATATAAGAGAGCAGGCAATGGAGAATTGACTTCAGCTGAGTTACTGCACATTTAAACTATGCTGCTGGGATATCCCTGAAAAATCACAAAAAAGAATCTCAGATTTTGTAAATTTCACAATGGCAATTTTGCAATCTTGACCAGCTACTCTAGTCTAGTCTATATAGGTTATTATATGATGCTCACCACCCTAGTGTCTAAGGCCCTTTCTGATCATCACACCAATGAGACCCGGTTTTTCAAAAGCGCTGAGTATCCACAACACCAAATGAAGTCCATTGGATCTGCAGAGGCTCATTGTCTAAGGTGTTGAATAGAATTGGGTGAATTTTTTTCAGTGAAATGTAAATTCAATGAAAAATGCGTTGGGAGGCAGGCGCAGAAACTGTCTGCAAATTTGGGCCGAACTCAGTGCATCATTTCAGCCAAAATAAAATTGAAAAAAAGAAATTGAAAAGGCGAAACGGTTCATGTTGTCTTTTCATTTTGAAATGGCATTTTGTTTCAAAAGTTGGCTAATTTAAGAAAAAAAGGGGAGTTGAAAAATACCTAAAAATAATCCAAAATGAAACAAAAAACATTTTTTTAAATGTTTTGGATCAAATGAAACGTTTCATTTGACCCAAAAAGAATTTTTGTTTGTTTGTTTAAAAGCAAAAAAAATTCACTTTTGGTTCAAACTGAACCAATTTTTCCCCCAGACTTTTCACTTTGGCCCCCAAACTGAAAAATCAATTATTCACTCAGCCCTAGCACTGAGAACCCGCAGACCCCAAGGATTTCATTTTGAGCCTTCGGTGCTCAGGACTTTTTAAAATCAGGACTCTACAGGCCCAGTCTATGCCCCAAATTGGGTGGGGCCCTTTCTTTTCCATGGGAGCTGGATTAGGCCCTAATCATTGGAAAGGAAAATCACTCATGTTGGGTGTTTTATGGTCTCTGTTTTTCCAGGGGATCTCCCTGCTCCAAAACTATTCTGGGACAAGTCATCAGCGTATGAGGGGGACACTGTTCTTTATCGGTGTCTCATCCCCTCAGATGTCTCTGTGAGTTTCGCTTTCCTCTGCAAGGATGGCAAGGAAATGACAAGGAAACCAGCTGTACCAGGGAAATTCTCCTTTGACTTTCCCCATCATGTATCTGGGCAGAGTTCAGGCAACTTTTCCTGTGGGTATCAGCATAAGGGCCTCCATAACCGAGTGAGAAGTTCTCATCTCAGCACTGCCCGCTACCTGCATGTCACAGGTGAGAAGGCTCGGAGGATAAAAATGCTTCCATTGTTTGGTATCAGAAAGGAGCAAATATTTATGTTTAGTAGCATACAGCAGTAACACAGGGCCCGTTCCTGCAACCCCTCCTCCAAGAATAGCCCTTCCAATGGGGACCACTCACAGGCGTTAGCATTGCAGTATTGACCCGTGAGAGTTTCAGAACTGCAGCACAGCAAGTGTTGAATCTGTTCCGCAGAGACGCTCAGTGTGTCTGGCACAGTGCTGAGGACCCTTAATTGCCATGAGAGTGAAGGGGAGTTTCTGACAACGGGTATTTCTCAGTCATCAAGCAGCTGCTTTGCGGGACTGGGGTTCAAATGTCCATTGGCCTCTTCAGCAATGGCCAATGCTAGATGCTTCGGGGGAAAGTCGAAAACGACAGAGCTGGTTGAATCACATTCGTTGAATGATTTTTCCAGTTACTTTTGTGATATTTTCCCAATCTATTATTTGAAAAACATTTGCTAGTGCTTCTGCTGGGGGAGTCATGGCTCTGTGTTTAAGGCAGTGGCTGTAGATTCAAGCCATGTGGGTTCAAATCCCACAGTGCAATCCATCCATCTGGTTTCTCAATTCATAAAATGGAGTAATAATAAGAACAGAGAAACAGCCATAGTGGGACAGACCAATGGTCCATCTAGCCCAGTATCCTGTTTTCTGACAGTGACCAATAAATTACAGCTGCTTCAGAGGGAAGGAATAGAACAAGTAATCATCAAGAGATATTTCCCTATGCACTGCCAGAGATACATCATCAGGTTAAATTTAAAATTACTTAGATACTCCAGTGATGGGAGATGTTCCAGCCATGGATAGGGCAGGTCGGATATAATCATCCAATTATTTAATAAAAAATTGTTGTGAAATATTTTCTATCAAATATTCAATGGATAACATGTCCTATTATTTTACCATCTTCATGCATGATTTCAAAGGCTGAAACTGATGGCAGAATTAGGACCACAGACTAGAATATTGAATCTGGATATATTTTTAATCACACTTAGCTCTTGACCAGGACTTCCCATCTGTAGATCTCGAAGCACTTTAAACAGGACAGAGTATCAATGGGAAATTGAGGTACACAGCAGGAAAGTGAGTTAAAATTTCTTTTTCATTCCCATTTGGATTAAAACAAAAACATTCATAATTTCACTTCAGACTTTTGGAAGTCATTCAAACTATTTCATTATGAAACAGACAGGAGACACTTTGATCTAGAAAGGAAGATAAGCTTCTGCTTATCTTGGTACTAAGTACCGGTTACACTTAATGATTTTAAAATAAATAGAATATTTCAACTATTCTGTCATATAATGACTTGTTAGTAGAAGTAGTGCATAATATGTCCAAAAAATCTGTAAAATAATAAAAACAAAAAAAATGAAACAAAATAAAACAAATGCCAAAAAAAAAAAAAGTGTTGATATTCCAAAATGAAATTTAAAAATTTTAAAAATATGAAACAAATGTTCAAAATTCCAGCATGAGCCTTTCTCAAATCCAAAATTTTCAGAATTTCCAGTTTATGGGAAATTTAAGAAATATTTTTGTTTGTGTTCCAAATAGGAACAAAACAGAAATTTCAAAATGTCAAAATCTCATTACTAGGTAATTCTGGGTTTCAGCCAGCTCTGTGAGTAGGATTAGATTAGGAAGGAAGGGTCAGATTTTTATCTGTAAATGTCAGTAAATGTCATTTTTCGCCATACATGCACAAAAACAGATGAAAAAGTTCATTGATAATCAAAATTTACAGATACATAAAGTAAGAAAAATGCTCCTTGAGAATTTATGAGTTTGATGTAAGAATATTTACTTTGCATATTTCGATATGTGATGTTGACAATTTGTGTTTTAATGGTTATAAAACTTTAATTTCTTGAATATCAGTGATTTTTGCATAATTGCATAATTTTTTGCAACAGTGAAAATTTAGGTTGATAGAAATAAAAAAATGCTTCAAAATAAATATTGACATTGTCTGATGAAATTATAAAAGAAATAAAAATCATATTTGCCAACCTTAACTATAAGAGACCTTTTACATTTCAACATGGGAAACAAGCGGCTGTCTCAGTATTACCATTTCTAAGAAGGTTTCCTGCTTTTGCTTTAACACTTTCTGCTCTTGTAATTTTTGCACAGACAAAACAACCAATTCCAGCAGCCATGATCCAGAGACGACTTTTCCCCATGGTAAGTCATTTCATTCATTCATGAATTAGGAGATTTCTCCAGTGCCTAAGGACGTGAATTAAAGAAAAGCAGAACTCCTTCCTGTGGGAGCTGCCATCTTTTCCTCTCACTTGCCTCCCTTCTTCATGAAGAGTATATATAGGACGTGCACTGAAGGGGCTGCATTCAGTTAGCCTGGTGCAGTGGGGTATAAATCACCATCACCACCATTTCCACAGCGAGGTGGTTTGTTCCCCTGCAGGATTCACCTCACACGGGAGCAGAGATGGTGTTTCCACAACCCCCAGCTTCCACCAGGATGCTTCATGGTAGCTCTGCCAGTGGGAGCTGTGAGGGGAGGACTGAATCAGAGCCTTCCTGGGCCATTCGGAACCAAAATAAAGGAACTTGCAGCCCATTTGTGCTGCCACAGCCTCTGTCCCAAGCAGAGTGTCTAATGCTAGGACCTCCAGCAGGGCTTGGGCTGGCACAGACCTGGGCCTAGAATATGTATAGATAATCTTCCAGCTAAGAGACTCCCGGACAACATTGCTACTGAACTGGTTATGTCCACTCAACAAAGGGCAAGCAAGGCACGCACACCCCAGTCAACAAATTCTGAACTTAGGCTTTCTGCCTGGCTTTGCCAGGTTACAGTGTAAACATCCACCTGTGCCAAGTGCCTGTCTGAACCAGAGCCAGATGTAGAAGCAGTTGTAGCTAGAGTTATCTCCTTTTAGCTGGAAGTTGCTCTTTCCAGACTGGGTTGATTATTATAAATCACTTGCCTTTTGCTGACTACAGATGGAAAGGTCATTTGGGTTTTGATTTTTTGTTTCTGTTTTTTCCTGTACCCAGCAGCCCGTAGTGAGAGTGCCCTATTTCAGGCTATCTGCACATGGGAACATGAAAATAAATAGAGCTGGTTGAAACAAAACAAAACACAAATTAAGAACAGTTTTCCACTGGAAAAATGCAGATTTGTCAAAATCAGAATGTTTCGTAGGGAAGTGTCAGTTCTGATGACATTTTGGAAGGAAAAAGTCCAAATGAATCATCTTGATTTTCATATAATATTTTTTTTTTAAATGTATCATATAAATATGAATAAATATTTATATAAATATATTTATCTATATTAATTGTATTTGATATTATATTTAATATATTACAATGTTCAATCCTCTCAAAATGAAACATTTTACCTTATCAAAAAAAATTATTTGCCATTATCAAAACAAAATATGTCAATAGTTCAGAATCAATTTTTTAGTAATTTTCATCGTGCAGGAAATTTAAAAGTTTTGATTTTTTGTTCTAATTTAGAATAAAAACAAATTTTGAAATGTTAGAATTTCCCAATTATAGAAATTCCAATGTTACAATGGAAATTCTGGTGTCTGAGCAGCTCTAAAAAATCCATGCTATCATCCAGTGAGTAGCCTAATACAGCTGTCTTTATTATATTAGACACCTATTTTTGGGCCAGCTGGATGGGCTGGTCATCTTCAAAGTATTCTGGCTTCCCTTCCCCTTTATTTCTTGTTTAATATTATTGTATTCTGTAAATATTCATGTTGCTTTGGTTTTCTAGGTCTACAAATGACACTTGGAATTACAATTCCTGCCACCCTGGGATTGTGCTTGATTCTGTTTCGACTGAAAACGAAAAGTATGTAAGCACCTACACCTGTTAGAAGGTAGATAAAACAAACTGCAGAAGAATTCCCCAGCTTCCATAATATTCTTGGACAGGGATAGGAAGCCTATATAGAATAACTGTTAGATGTTTTCAGTATGTGTTTCTTTTAGAGAAAGGCCAAAGTCACAACCTCAAATGTGACTCTTCCCAAATTCAGGGGTTTGGGATCTGAATCCTGTAACATTCTGGCACTGTTTGCCTGGAAACTCAACCTGTTAGCAGATGAAGATTCCTCTAGAAAACATTAAGTGCATCTCTCTGATTCACTGTTGCAGGGTACTTTTTACCCCACCTAAATAGAACAGAAGTGGGAGTGCTCTAGAAAGAGATGACCTAGGGGATGAGCTGAGTGGTCCTTTCAGAGTAGCCCTGGGAGCAAACAAGCTCAAGGAGAAGGGCTGGGCTGGATTTTATTTATCACTGTATAAATAAAGATGAATGCCAGGAAGGGGTTATAGTCTGACCAATGCAATCATATGGACTGGAGCAATGAGGTGAAGTAACTTGTTCACAAATTGCCAACTTGACACCTGTCCCTACAGCTTCAATTTGAGGAAAGAATCTAAACTAGGAAGGGGATCTACCTCAGATTTTCCCCAAAAGATCAGAAATTTCACAAATCCAATCACTCTTGGGAAATTTGTGACATTTGGGACCAAATTCTTGTGAGAAAAGCTGATGACATTTTGGCACTGCAAACTCACAGCATCGATGTCTCGAGTGACCTGAAACTTGCACCCTCAGTCCTAGCCTAAACCTAATACAGGAAACAACTCCAGACCCTACTTCCTTATCCCATACCTAGTTCACTTTATGTTCCCTTTTTTCTTTACTAATGTTGTGGCGAGTCATTTAGAAAGTTTCAGTAACACTTTCTCTGTCTTTTCAGCTGCCCGTCAATGTAAAAAACAAAGGTACGAGGAGATCATCTCTTAGCAGATATATTTGATTTAGAATTACCCTATCCTAAAGATGAAGGTGCCATGAGATGCAAACACTGATTATAACTGAAAAACAAAGTCGATAGGGTTCTGAATAAAGTCAGGGATTAACCCCACTGGCAATTTAGTGGCCAGGACATTTGAATACCTTTGTGAAGATTCTCACCCAGCTACAGCGTCTTCAGAAATAGTGACCTTTACTCAGGTAGTTCTTTGCTAGTGAGAGGCAGTGTGGTCTAGTGGATTGCACACTGGCCTGGATTTAGATGCTACGGATCTGTTCCTGTCTCTTCTGCTGGGTGACCGTGGGTGAGTCATTCCCCTTCTCCATGCCTCAGTTTCCCCATCTATACATCAGGGATAATGACACTGACATCCTTTGTAAAGCACTTTGAGACAATCCATTATCTTAAGTAGCAAGCTGTTGTAAATGCTGGAAGCAGCCATTAGAGGGAGACATAATCACATTCGCTAAGCCAGAGACTTACATTGGTAGATGGGACTGTAGCTCAGGCCTCTCTTGTTTTAACACAGGAAATACAAGTGACTTTCCACATTCACTCATACAGCTTTTCTCTCATTTTCGATAGAGAGCAAAATCCAAATGAGAGCACAGACACAACTGCAGCAGGGAAGCTTATTGGTATGAAGTTCAAATATATTAGTAACCTACTCCTTTGATCTACCCATTCATCTAGTATGCTTGGATTATCCAGGCAAAGCATGGGGAAAATGAGTGAAGTTTGTTAATTAATTCACAGGCCCAGGACACTAATATCAGCCTGAAGTATAAACTGTTTTTCTCATCAATTTCTAACCACTGATTGGAGGATCAATATAGTCTGGGAGTGGCAGTAAGATGCAACTGGAGGAGCAGATGTTGGGATTTCTGCTGAAAAGCAGATGGTACAGTAGGTCATTACCTAGGCCTATTCAGTTTTGTTGCAATGAGTCATAGATTTATAGATGTCAAGGCCAGAAGGGACCATAGTGAGCATCTAGTCTGACCTCCTGTATAGCACAAGCCTGAGATCTTCCCTGAAATAATTCCTAGAGCAGATCTTTTAGAAAAAATACCCCATTTTGATTTTAAAATTGACAGTGATGGAGAATCCACCACAACTTAAATCAAAATCCATGACCCCAAGTTCCATTTTTCTTGAAGTGGATGCCCGACTAATAAAGATCCCAAAATGATTCCAAACCACCTCTCCCATATGTACACTTCAAATGGTAGATTTATTGTTTTAGTTGCTATTTATTCCTCTGAGTTTAGTACAAAAAGCATATTTTAGAAATATCATCCCCATGATGTCTGAATCCATCAGCACTGCTCACACATATTACAGGGATTCAGATGCTATTTGACCTGAAAACTTACTAATAAAAATGTCTATGAATGCAATATTTATTTTTCAGATGCCTCATCTGCTGGAGGTTCCCATTACACAGTAAGTTAAAGGAGACAACTAACAGGGGAAATAGGATAGAGGTTTATAAAATCGTGAATGGTGTGGCAAAAGAGAATAGAGAAGTGTTATTTACCCTTCCCCACAACACAAAAACCAGAGGTCATCTTTTGAAATTAATAGGCAGCAGGTTTAATACAAACAGGAAGTAGTTTTTTCACAACTAACCTATGGAACTCATTGCCATGGGATGTTGTGATTGCCAAAAATACAACTGGGTTAAAAAAAGAACTTGATAAGTTCATGGAGGATAGTCCCATCAATGTCTCTTAGTCAAGATGGTCAAGGATGCAACCCATGGTTGGGGCAACCCTATATCTCTGACAGCCATAAGCCAGGAAGGGAAGACAGTGGTGGATCTCTCCAAAATTTCCCTGTTCTGCAGGACAGCTGGGTTCTGCCTTTAAATCTCAGCTTTCTCAAAAAGAAGCCAGCCCCTTTGCTTCGTGTTCATATACACACGTTTCATTTCCAGGGACCCCAGGGGAAAAACAAGGATAGAGAGAACTATGAATGTCTAAACACCAGAGCACTGGAGACAACTCCTTATTCTACACTTCATCTGGAAGAGAAAAGAAAACCTGCTGCCTCTGCATTTCGGCTCAGTAAGTGACTTATGGCCCTCTGCAACTGAAACCTTAGGCCACAATTATCAAAGGTGCATAAGCAACATAGGCCCAAATTTTTAAAGCTATTTAAGTGTTGCAGTTCTCAGAGTCGCAACACCTACCTGATTTTGGAGCCTTCCTCTCAAAGGCTTCAAAAGGGAGTTAGGCACTTAGGAGTCTTAAATACCATTGACAGCGGATCTAACTCCCAAAGATTCTTTACAAATCCCAGCCATAACATTTACATGCCGGATAGTCTTGTTTCCCAGCCTGACTAGCCTTATCTAGTGATCGGTGACACTGGATCATGGCTGTTTATTCCTGTCAAATAGACAATGCGGTACAGATTGCCCGAGAGTGTGACTCAGCATAGCTCCATTGACTCCAGAGGGCTGGGGCTGATTTATACCAGCTGGGGATCTGGCCCATTGAGTCCAATGGAGTGACACTGGTTTACTCCTGCAGGTGACCTGGCCCTATAACTTTTCTTTGCATTATCTGTAATCTCTGAAATCCCGCCTGGCAGACACTGGTTTCCGCCCCCTCCGTTTCTCTGGACCACAATCCAATACGTTTCTACCAGCTTTGGTTGTTACTTACCCTTGTTCAATGCTGGAATCATCAGGTTGTTCTGTGACAGCACAGCTCTGGGGGCTCACTCACGTACCCAGGCAAGAAAGTGACAGCATCAAAAGCAGCCCTCACTCAATGGTGTGTTCTACCAGCGTCCCCGGGAGAGCACAGCCAATGCTTACCCTCCCATGCATGCACGTGTCTTGGAAATGGGCAGGGCATAGTCTAGGAGTGGGCGGAGTGTGGCCTTCCGGCCAGCACAGTTTAGCCAGAACACATGGGGAAGTACCTGCCCCAGCAATCACAGATTACTTCCCCCCTCTCCCTTGGAGCTGGGAGAACCCACACAGCAGAATGCGCCCTTTGCTCAGGATTTCTGCAAAATCACAATGGAGCCGTCTTTATTTTTATATTTGTCTCTTCCTGCTCTTGTTCTCCTCTTCACAGTGGCTCTCACCTGTTCTGCAATTACTCTTCTGCTCGGAAAAGCGACTCTGTCCGGAGAATTCCCAGCCTGGCGCCTGCATCCAGTTCATGCCAGCTTTGCTGTGCTGAGGCAGTACAAAGGGGTCAGAACAGGGGCAAGGAATCTGTCCATATCACTCTACATCTGGGATGTAGCATAAGCCCATCTCGCCTCACTTAGCCACCTTAAAATAAAGACATTCCCAGGCTCAAGGAGTTTTCAATGGAGTTCGGTTAAGAGTCTCATCAGTGAACCTGAGTCTCCTTTCAGTTACCCTGGTGTAACTCAGAGCAGCATTATGGGAATCAATGTTTACCTCAGAGCAAATGAGAGGGGAATCAGGTCCACTACTTGTCATTTAAATACGAAGTTTGGAAATGCAAATCAAAGCATGCAAACAACCTTAACTCACCAGCCTCCAGTCTTCTTGCATGTTCTCCTTTCATACGTACTTAGTCTGATGTTTTGGTTTGGGATCAAGGCCTCTTTCCAAGGGCTTTATGAAGCCCATAGCGTATGGGTTCACAACTGATTTCAAAATCAGATAAAGGGTCAATTTTTCAAAGAGCACCTATGGGATTTAGGAGGTTAATTCCTATTGCAAGTGAATGGGATTCAGGCTCCTAAGTGACTTGGGTGCTTCTGAACCATTGAGCCTTTCTGATTTTGAATCTAGCAAAAATCAGGCTTGATGTATGAATCAGTTCCAAGCAGCCCTGTCTGTATTTACAGCACAAAGGAGGTGTGTATTGTTTGAACTGTTATTTAGTCAACTTACCACTTAAATACTGAAAAAAAAATCTATAGAAATATTTCATGCCTTTTGTGTCTGTGCAAAACCTTAGCCCCATTCACACACATTAGCAGGGACTAAATAGACTTGTAAAGCTGTGACATTGTTTAGCCTACAGGTGCCATAGCTAATAAAAGTGTTTATAAATACAGTATTCTTGTTCCAGGTGCTTCATCTGCTGGATGTTTCCATGAGATGGTAAGTACATAAGAATGGCCATATTAGGTCAGACTAATTGTCCATCTAGCCCAATATCCTGTTTTCTGACAGTGGCCAACATTAGATGCTTCAGAAGGAAAGAACAGAACAAGGAAATTTTGAGTGATCCATCCCCTGTCATACAGTCCCAGCATCTGGCAGTGGGAGGTTTAGGGACACCCGGAGCATGGGATTGTGTACATGACCATCTTGGCTAATAGCCACTGATGGACCAATCCTCCAGTAACTTATCTAATTCGTTTTTGAACCCATTTTTGCTTTGTGCCTTCACAGCATCCCCTGGCAATGAGTTCCACAGGTTGACTGTGTGCTGAGTGAAGAAGTACTTTCTTTTGTTTGTTTTAAACCTACTGCCTATTAGTTTCATTGGGTGGTCCCTAGTTCTTGTGTTATGTGAAAGGTGAATAACACTTCCCTAGCCACTTTCTCCACATCAGTCATGATTTTGTACACCTCTGTCATATCCCCCCTTAGTCATCTCTTTTCTAAACTGAACAGCCTCAGTCTTATTAATCTCAGATGGGAGCTTTTCCATACCCCTCATCATTTCCATTGGCCTTTTCCAGTTCCATTCAGTGACATTAATAACACTTCACTCTCTCAGATTGTTACAGAAAATGCAAGTCTGCAAAGAAAAGGATCAACAAATGGCCACAGAGGTGTTGAGAACATCACACAAATAAGAGCATCACAACACTGAGAGCAACTGCCATGTTTGATCACCTGGGAAGTGTAGAACATAGGCTTAGGGACAGATTCCCATCTGAGCAGCACTGTCATTCACAAATAGCCCTCTCCATTTCAAAGAGACTATTCACAGAGTAAAGTACTACTCAGCACGGGGAAGGGCATCAGAGAAGCTGACCCTTCATACTACAAAAGAGGCCTGTGCTTCTACACAACACAGCCAGGCCCTTTGTCAGTATGAATTAGACACACTGCTCCCTTTGAGAGTCAATTTCAATGGAAGTGGAGTGTTTAAGGCCCATATCTGAATCCTCACAGTTATTTAGGCTCCTAATTTCCACTGAAATCAGTGGAAAGATCTGCTCTAGGAATTAGTTTGGGGCAGTTCTCTGGTCTGTGTTATCCAGGAGATCAGACTAGATGAGCACAATGGTCCCAGGCCTTGGAATATATGAATCTTTGACAATACTTTTGATGATCTGGGCCTAAACCCCCTTCAGTGCCTGTGAAAGTCCCTCCCTCCATGGTTTGTCTGTCTCATCTCTGGTTTAGAGCATTTTTAATAATGGGAGAGGAAGGAGCTACTGGGAATATTTTTGTTCATGTAAAAATACAAATCCAGTTTATTAAAAGTTCTCCTCCAATATCTCTACCCATATTGTGGAACTTCAAGGAGTTTCAAAAATAGCTCCAGCACCCACTTCCTACTTACGATAGCTTAGTGATAAAACGTTATTTTAAAAATAGCCCCTGATTGCACTTTGTTTAGAAGGTCTTTTTTTATTCTGTTTTTGTACAGCGCTAGCACTACACGGTGCAATGTGTGACTTTGCAGTATGAGCTCTTTGGGATAGGGACTTTCCAATCCTTACTACCTTGAGTGGGGTCTAATGGGTCAGAGCTGGGGGGATTGGGAGTCAGGACTCCTGGGTTCTGTTCCTGGCTCAGAGAGGGGAGTGCAGTCTAGGAGTTAGAACAACATGGACTAGGAACCGGGATTCTTGGGATCTGTGTCTTACTCTGTTTGGGGACAATGGTCTTGGAGTTAGCACAAGGTGGACAGAGAGTCAGGAGTCCTGGTTCCAATTTCAGCTCTGAAAGGAAATGTTATTGGGGCAGGAGTAAAGATTCTTGGGATTAATTTGTTGCATAGCCTGGGACATACCACTAGTGTTAAAGTGTATCTGCTGATGACAAGGCTGCTGAAGCTGATTTCCATAGTGCTCTGGGATCCTGAGCTCTCCATACGCAGTATGTTATTCCAATGTCCGGCATTCACCTATGGCTTGTAGTAACTATTATCAATTGCTGAAGGGCTGCTTAGCTGTGCCTCTAACCACTGGCTTTCAAACAGGTTCTCAGAAAGGGAGCAGCCCCAGTTGCCTTCTGTTAATATGTATGTGTTTTATTTCAAGGAACCAGCAGAGAAAGACGCGGCAGGCGAGGGATATGAAACGTTAGACCCCAGTTCAGTGCAGGCTGTGCTTTACTCTACACTTCCTTGCACACAGTGAGAGGCCGCTATCTTATCGCCTTCTGAGCTCGGTGAGTGAGTCACTCCTCTCTGGAATGAACCTTCCTCATCAAATCCTATTGACACTAGAGCTTTCTCTAGGCTGAAATTCCTCCTCCTGGCCAAAGCTGGAGTAACTGAGTTTTGCATGGGTAAGAGCAGGGATGGGGGTAGGAGCAAGTTGGGCATTTGAGGAAAGAGAATCATTTCAGTTGCATTCAACCCTGTCTGACTCCCTGACCAATTCTGCTCTACTCCAGAGTGTCTCCTTACAAGGAGCAGCTACACATTCTGGTTACAGTCTAAGATTCCCAAGTGTGCATGGCTATAACGACACTAGCTCCTGCCTGGCACCTTGTCTAATCACTTACAGCCAGTGTAAAGGGGGCATCAGATGGATAGAAGCATTCCCAGTGAAAAGAGGACATAGGCCAGGGCATCTCTTGGTGTCACGACACTACAGCCAGTCAACATTTTTTCGACACAAAATGTTTGTGTCAAAAAAATGTAGGGAAATAGCTCATGAAAATCTTCTTCTTGATTGGTCGCAGGGTCATGAAGCATAAAGATACCTTAGAGTCACCTTCCCACTCCCTTCTGGTGCAGTGTTAAGCACAGCTTAGTGTGAACAGCGAATCGGACTCATTGGATTCCTTTTGGTTGTCTTAACAATCCAGTTGGGTTCACTTTTCACTAATGTTCCAGGGAATGAATTTAGGGTGGGACATTGAAAAAACTTTAGGGGAGTTCCCCAGTGAAATTCAATGACATTTTGGCACTTAACTTCTTTAAACTCTTTTGAAAACCCCAGCCTTCCCATTTGCCAAACCAGAGAACTTTCAGCTGCTGTCGGGGAAGGAGCAGAAAACAAATTTTGGA
The DNA here is from genome assembly GCF_026122565.2 of Emydura macquarii macquarii. Taxonomy (NCBI): domain Eukaryota; kingdom Metazoa; phylum Chordata; order Testudines; family Chelidae; genus Emydura; species Emydura macquarii. The sequence goes on from NW_027131710.1 coordinate 257,008, forward strand.
ATCAGTGCAAGTATTTCAACCAAAAACTCAAAACATTCAAAACCTTACACTCATTTAGACCTTGGACAATTGGCAAAGCTCTTAAGCATGTGCTTAGATCTAAGCACATGGATAGTCCCATTAAAGTCAATGGAAAATACTCACATGCTTATCTTCAAGAGCCTTACTGAATCAGGGTCTCAATCAGGGAACAGAAATGATACCATGTGACCTATGTGTCCAATCAAAATGAACCAATGCAGATGAAATTTCACATATCTGAAATCTGTGAACAAGTCATTCCTTTGTTTTAATCTCTCTTCCAACCCTGCAAACTCAGCCTGAGATCTGAGCTGGCAGTGTGTTGGCTGATTCCCTCTCATTTTCCCATAGATCAACATGCCCTTAAATGAAGAGTTTGCAAGAAAAGTCTTTCAGAGTTGATTTCAGCAACACAGGAAAGAAGAGGACACAGAGATGAAGGAGAAATGTTTAAGAAACTTGGAAATATACAGAACAACAGAATTTGTCCATTGGTTGATTGAATGGAGAAATTACGAGTGACACAGATTTAACCTGTCTGATTTCTTAAATGGCAGTGAGATTCCAGACATATGTGGAAAGGAGGTGTGGTTCATATGCATAGATAACGTAATTTCAAAAAAAATCTATGGTACCTATATATGGACTATAGCATACGTGTAAAGGACACTCAATTCATTTGAAATAAGATGTTAATCCAATATGTAAAATATGTGTAATCTACATGTTAATGTTACAAATGTCTTTGCTTCATAGACTAATAAGAATTGCCAGATCCAGATCATACCAGTGGTTAGAAATTATAGAAAAAACCTCTTTTTTCCCCCCACAAAAAAATTTCAAACAAAAATGTTCATTTAAAATGTTTCATGGGAAAATTTCAAAATGAAACAAAATAAAATTTTCATTTGAAGAGAAACAGAAATATTTCTTTCAATTCATTTTGAATCATCTTTAAATTTGCTTTGAATTAAAAGTTTCATTTCATTTTGGTTTCCAAACGCTGGAAAGTTTTCAAAATTTTGAATTTTTTTCCTCTTTCTCCATTTTATCCCAACAAAATGCAATAAAATGAAAACTTTCCAGGGTTGTTGGTTTGTCTTTTCTTCTTTTTTTTTTTTTTTTTTTTTTTTCTTTTCCTTTTCCACTCTTAAATTTTCAAAACATCTCCAAATTTGGAAGAGTTACAGAAGCAAAAAAGAAAATGAAACTCCATGATTCAACCACTTTGTAACTTTTCTAAAGTTGGAGAAATTTTGAAAAGTTACAGAGTGATGAGGAAAAAAAAAGGAAAAACTGGGGCTGTGGGATGAGGAAGTAGATATAATTAATTCTGCTTATTCAGTTGCAAAAAAAGGGAAAGAGAAAAGATTTCTAAACTCTGAAATCTCAAAAATTGCTTATAGCTTTCAAAAACAAACAAAAACACACTTTCATTTCAAAAGTAAAGGAAACAAATATGTTTGCAGTTCGTATTCTGGCAAAGTATTTCAGGCAAAAATAACACTGAATGAGAAGACAAAATTAATGACTTGTGGGGCTCTTACAGAGCTCATCATATATGACATGCAGGAAAATGATCTGGGGTAATTACACATATAGACACTGTTTAGACAGCTGCCTGGCTGTAAGAGATTACAATGTAAGGCTCTGATCCTGCAAATACAGCAGCTAACATGTTTGTCCTTAACTTTACCACTGCAAATATTGCCACTGAAATCAACTTCACAGTGGTAAAATGAAGCATGTTTGCCATACTGGAGACAAAACAGACAGGACCAGCTCTTCATCTGGTGTAAATCAAGGGTAGCTCTGTGGACTTCAATGGAGCTACAGCCATTTACCACCATGGAGAGGTGAAGAGTCAGGGATGGGTGACTGGTAGAGTGATGGGGCAGTGAAAATTAGAGTGAAGATAGCACGTCTGGGGGAGGTGGGGTTGTGCATATATTCTCTGGTGACTATTTTATTCAACTCACTCTTAATGAGGGGAGAACATTTTAAAGGGTTCTAGCAGAGATGTGTTTAAGCAGGGACTTGAAGAAAAAGTGGCTTTTGCTATATTATTGAAGAAAGGGCTTGTTCAAACAGGGACTATAAATAATCCAGAATAACGCCATGTGCAGACACTTATTCCAGAATGAATGCCTTTGTCCAAATTAGCTACATTTCTGAATTAAGCTAATTCAGAAAAAGGCACTCATATCTTGGAATAAAAGGATTTACATATGCAGTTATTCCAAAATAGCGAATCCATTGAAAATTCACACTTTACCTTATTCCAGAATCACTTTCATGTGTAGAAAAGCCTTAGACAATGACCATGAACAAACAAACATCTCAGAGCACACAGTACTGTTCAGTAAGGACAAATCTGACTGTGGGGGGAGGGGAATTAGGTGAGAGGAGTGGCTTGTGGGAAGCGAAGTTGTTTTCAAGACGCAATAAGTTCCTTCACTGACTCGCGTCTACTTTTATTTTCCTTTAACCACATCCTGTGGTTGGGTTTCTGAGCGTAAATTATTGTGCAGTCAGTTTATATCATCTGTACAGTTACATCAACTCTTCAAAACCACTGCTCAGCTCAGATCTATTTACAGGGTTCCTAATATTTCCACTCCATTTTCATTTCAAACCTGATCAGGGATATTTTTTACTCCTCTAACTGAAAGGCAAAATGAGGGGCGCTCATTGTTCAAATATAGGAAACTTGCCTTTTTTCCCCATCGTGGAACATAAAAACAGCTGAAGATATCTTGCTACGAATTTTCTACCCCCCCAAAAAAAAGGAAAAAGGAAAAGCATCTTCTGGCTTGAAACTCATCATGGAAAATTCCAGTGCAGCCTTGGATTTTTCAGTGAAGCATAAGCAGCATAAATAATATATGATTACATTTTTTCACCAAAAGCTTTTTATTATGGAAAAAATGGATTTTGACTAAAACAATACCTCTTTTAGTAGAAAAAATTTGTTTTTCTCTAAATTTTTTGGTTTTACAACAAAAAGATGGAAACTGAAAATTTGTAGGCAGAAATGTGTTTTTTTTTATTCCTATTTTCAATAGAAAAAAAATTTTTTTTTGATATTCCCAAACTGAACATTTATACCAAAACAATGTTTTTAGTTCCAGCTTTTCAGTGAAGAATAGTAATCTCTGGGGCAAGTCACAAACTGTCTTATATGACTATCAAAACCCTGGTGTCTGGGCACGTTAATGAGACGTACAAACCAGAGGCACACACGCACGTATTTACCTTCCCAGCTCCCCTGTGAGGAAGCATTGTTGTCCCAATTGAACAGATAGGGAAGCACAGAGAGACAGACCAGACCAACATTTTCACAAGAGTCCACTGATTTTGGGTGCTCAACTTGTGGAACATGAGGACAGATTTTCATCGTGTGCACGTCTAGATTTTCACATATTCCGCACCCACAATGGGGGGGCCATATTTTCACAACAGCTCAGCACCCATATAAGTACCTAAATTGGGCACAGATTTTCAGAAATGCTCTGTACTCATTATTATTATTTTTACTACTATAGGGCCTAGGAGCTGTACATTATTTATTATGTGTATTATAGTAGGGCCTAGGATCCCTAGTCATGGCCCAGGACCACATTGTGCTAGGTGCTGTACATTATTTATTAGGTATATTACAGTAGTGCCTTGGCACCCCAGGCCTGGCCAGGACCACATTGCACCCAGCAATGTACAAACACAGAACAAAAAGATAGTTCCTGCCCTGAAGATTTTACATCTAACTATCAGACAGGAGACACCAGATATAGACAAACAAGCATCCATCCATCCATCCACTTAATTAGGTATCTAAAAGGGAGATGAGCTACTGTGAAAATAGGACCCCTAGGGGCCTAAGCCTCAAACCTGCTGAGAACTCACAGCTGCTAATAACGATTGCAGCCTGGAAATGTCCATCATGGAGCATCTGCCCAGTTGCTAGAAGTATGTGGAGGAAGGATGATCTGGTGCTTGGGGGAGTAGCATAGCACTTGGGAGTCCTTAGTTCATGCCCTTCTATAGGCTTCCTGCATGACCTTGAGCAAGTCACTTAAGGTATGTCCACACTAATGGCAGCCCATGAACCTCCGAGCTGCTGATGGGGGTAATATCCTCCTACCCACGCACCCCGAGCAGTGGGCGCAGAGCGGGAGGGATGACAGAGCTCTCCTGTATTTGTACAACACTGTTATGGGTTGGGCTCAGCCTTGTGATGGACCAGGCCTGGCCCCCACCTGCCATTCAGAATAAATGCAAAGAAGCCATTTTAACCAGGGGGGGCAGAAACAAAGGGAGTGAAACCCCCAAGCCCAGGCACATAGGAATGTGGAGTAAAGGTTGAAACATGTGACTCAGTGGGGTTTAAATACAGAGGTGAAGGCTTTGACTGGTGGAATTGCTGTGTGGGTGTGCGGCAAGCAGAGCAACACAGGGCAAACTGGAGCACAACATCCAGGGGCAGAGAGAGGGGCAGCCTAGACAAGCTCAGTGTATGACCCTGAAGTTCAGGGTGGAGAGGGAGGAGGACTTAGATTTTGTGCTGATTAAAGAGGCTTGGAGCTGTGAGCAAGAAGCTATCCCCTGTTTGCAGAAGCAGAACTTTGTACGTTACTTGTAAATAAACAAGATTGCATCCCAGAGAATGCCAGCCTTCCTCATCAATTTTTCCTCCCAACTGGAATGACCCCAGGGCACTGAACTTTCGCTAGCCACTCAGATCAAAAAGGGGCAGGCAGGTGTCACGGCAGCACTGAAGTAAATGCATTTGATCACTGGACATGGCTGCCTCCGGCACCAAGGTGAATTTCCAACGTGGTCAGAAAGTCCTGGATTTCCATGGACCTGTTCATCAGCATTCAGCCTCTTACTGTCCCACCATATTTGTTGCACAAATAATGAAGGATGCAGGTCATATTTCAATGGCTGCAGCATTCTGGCTGAGCAGCCCTGCCGTACTTATTAACACTCGGTTTGGCTTGCTTGAGGGGAGGAGGGATCCTGGTGTTTCCTTTCTTTCTGAAATATAGCACGAGCTATGGCCTGGGTCAGAGGACAAGGTTAAATGGCAGTGGTCTGGCATGCCCCTTAACTAATAACATTCTGGATAATGGTTGGTGGTGATTAATTTGCTAATTAAACATAACAGACATCAGCATACATTTAACTATTAATTTATATGTGCTAAAAATGTGGTGGCCACTTTGCAGATATTCAATGGCGGAGACACCCCGAAGCATTCACAAATCACGAAGGTCCCAAAATATCATGAGACCGGCATACACATCGCGAGACTGCAAAGATAACAAACCTGAGGGGGTTTTGTGAAATGGTCCTTCTGGTGTTTGAGCCATTTTCAGGCTTTTCTGTACAATCACTAGCAACCCACTGGCTGAGAAACACTGTACTAGACCATGCACAAGAATTCTACGCCAAATTTTCTCTCCCATAGGCTTGTGTAAATCCTGAGTATCCCTGCTGAGCTCTCTGATGTTACCCTGCCCTTTTCTTCTGAATTAGTCTTCAGTGGACACTTCAGTAGATCTACTTAGATTTACACTGGTATCAGAAAGAGAATTTAGGCTGATTTCTTCAACCACAGTGAAAGGCTTTATTGTTGTATAGCAGCAGTGACCTTAAAACAGCCCCTACACCCCCACTAAAAGGCAGATCTGTTCAATGTGTGAGTTTGCTGAAATGCCTCTGTTCCTGTTTATTTGGCCATTCAGCAGATGCGACTGACACCAGACCATCCATTACCATTGTCTGTGGTGCAGATCAAGGGAGTCTCCTTGCTTTCCAGGTATCATGCAGGAAGTCGGGGCTGAGGGATGGTGCAGAGCAGAATGAAGTGAACACTTGTTACGCACACAGAGCAGCAACACAATCCACAAGAGATAATAACCAACCCTACGGAGCAAAAGGAGACTCAGAGCTGAGTGACAACAACCTCTCCTGTACCTGCAGCCCGAAGCAACTCAGGTCAGAGAGACTGTGCCTGATCTTCTGTGAATCCCATTGGGTGAAAGGAAACCCAGAGCAGAGACCCTGGGCTTGTCTTTCTCAGCTGAAGCCCACTGCAAAAATTTGAAGTTCTCACCAAATCTCCCGATGACCCTGCGACTGGTTCTCTGGTTTTGCTGTGAGTATTTTATGGCTATTCTACCTGTTATTTTTAGACAAGACTGAAGCCAAAATATTTTAGCCTTGTCCCCTTAATTAGTCAAGAACATTTTAATAACGGATCTAAATTAGAAATTAATGCTAAGGTTTGCCAAGATTTGAATACACAGTTCTCATTCCTCTTAACAGCAATTGGGAGTCCATATCATTTTAAAATCTCAGCCTTAATTTTATACACACACACACACACACACACACACACACACACACACACACACACACACACACACACACACACACACACACACAAAGGTTTAAATTCTACCTTTAATGATACCATTGTAAATCCAGAGTAACTGCATTTTACCTCAATAGAGTTACTTTTGATTTTTATCTGTGTAACTTTAGAGCAGAATCTGGCCCTGAATAAATACCACTCATATGATAAACATGTCTCTGATTAGAATCAACCACTACAAAATGGAACCTATTTTGGAAGGTTAAAGAGCTTTAAATTAAAGAGATTTTTTTAGTCATTTAATGTTTTGCAAATGGAGGAATTTCCATTCCATTGGGACTCCTGGATTAAACAAACTGAATGGCGAATGTCAAATCCAATTGACTAATTCAATAGGTAAATGAAAAGGAGTCATGGAGGTTAAAGGTGGCTGAATTCCAAATATGTTCATTTGTGATTTAAGAAAAAATTAATCAGGTTAATTATTTATCATAAATAATCTGATCAGTTTCAGTTGGCAGATAAGAAAAAATACATGTCAAATCATTGGAAAAATATTAAATTGTTATGCCTACCCTGTATTATTTATAAAGCACAAATTTAAATGGAGCAGAATTGGGACTTTTGATGGTAGTGAAAGTTCCAGTAGTTGAAAATATGGTCTGATTTCCTTTAAAAACAACATAACCTTTTCAAAATCTTCCTGCTTTCACATGCTCAGAATTTATTTTAAATTCTCCTTTTCAAACTCAAATGTCTATGGTTAGTCACAGCCTAGGAGGAATTTTTTGATTTTTGAGCCAAATCCTTTTAACTATTTATGTAACAATAGAAAAACACGCGTTTCTTTCCATGCAATAAAACAAAATATGATTGACTAATTTTCCCAAGGATAAGTCATGTGTAGTGTAACTTTAGAAGCTGCAGTTTCCCAGGTGACTAGGCCTCCATCTGATACAAAATAATTCCAGAATGGCTCAATTTTTTAAAACAAGACAGCATAGAAGGAGTTACCCTAGAATTTAATAAAGGAACAGGTTGTCTAGAATACTGCAAGGAGCTGCCGGTGAGTTAAACTCATGCACACACACACAGCCGCAACAAAATTGGGATTGAGACGTTAGTGTGAATCTGGGTTTGGAGAGAAGTGAAGCCCCTTTCTATAATGTTATTATATCTCCTTATTTACCTAGTAGTGTGTGATGTTACTCAACATCATGTGTCATGTAATGAGAATGTTAAAGGGGCAGAATAATCCCTGGATTTTCTTTCTTTTTTGTATTTGAAACTTCAGGATAGCATTTTGCCCAACCACACTATCATTTCTGTATTACATTTCCTTTCTATCTCATAAGAGAAAATAATATGCAGATAAAAAGATATTTTCTCTGGGGAACTGAGATCAGAATCTATCTCAACCCCACTCCAATCACTAGGGAATGCCGATTTACCCCCATAGAAACTGAGAACAAAATCTGAGCCTCTGCCTTTACCTAAAATTAAAATTGTGTATTTATTTTAAAGGTATTCATTTCACAAACCAAGAAATCTGCAACTCTCCAGGTGAGTATTTGCTCCACCTACCTAGAGCAGAAATGCACGACACAGCAGAAAAAACCTACAATTTCTGAAAGACTGGCAATTAATTCCGGGGATATGAATTGTTAAGATTTCTATGGAGTTACATGGATTTGGCTAAAAGATATTAATTGATTTTTAAATGAAGTTCTCTATATTGGGTGAATTATTTATTTACCAGATCTCACTGGAACATCAACAAAAATTGGATGTATAAAAAGTCATTGGCAGATATTTAATTTGATAGCAATGGTATAATTGATCAAACAGCACATTCACTGAATGTTGTTCAACCAGTACTAGCAACACTCATGAAATGCTCCCGAGTTCAAACATCTAAAAAAGGATTGCAGTAAATTTAAAAAAGACAATCCCTAGGCTAGAGAGGAATAAAAATAATAAATAATAGTGAAAAGGATGATTCACTGGGAATTTTGCCCAAACTAAGGCCTTGGGCTTCTGTTCTGGATCCAAGTCCATGTGGTTCTCCACACCAGCTCTGCACCCCTTGGACTGATCTGGCAATCCCCATAGGGAGCTGGGATATAGCAGACTTTTGCACAAGATCCTTTCAATCCCATTTGGAGACACCGGGTATCATAATGCACCAGCTCAGCAAACCCAACCTACTGCAGTGGCAGGGCTGGTGTGTTATTTTGCTTGTCTTAGACAGCACCTGAATCAAAAATACATCAGACCTTCTTCCCCAAACCTCCAGTGATAGAATGATAGATCAGCGCTGCTCAGAGGTTTGGGGAGGAAGGATCTAGCCTGTAATAAAGAGTAGGAAACAACAGCTTGCAGTCCACTGACTGTCTGATCAGGAATTTGTAGCAGAGGACAGCCTATGACTTTAGGAATTGGAACAACCAGTGTACAGTCAAAATTAAGACATCCTAGCTTTTGTGGCCATTGACAAATTGGACCAGTTTGGCACAGATGGATAAGGTATTCTGAGTGTCTGACTTTCTCAGGGCATTGCGATGTGATTAGAGTTAAGGTTGTTTAGGCATCTTAAATATCAATGTTCAATACTTTCAAATGTTTGATTTTCTTAGCAGTCTACCCTCAGTTCTTAACTTCCTGGCTTTTTAATGTCTCTTCTTTAATGTCTGCATGGATTTTTACCCTTGGGTACTGATATCTACTCTCGGCCTTAACTTCTCCTTCACAAAGTTTTTTGTCTGGGAGTTGCCTTAGTTGAAAAAACAAAAATTCCTAACATAGGAATTGGGAGACCAGAGGGTTTGAAATGGAGGAATTCGGGTTGCTGCTGAATTCATGAGATATAAGACTACAGCTGGCAAGGGTGTCAGGGGGCTGCCTTATGTAATTGGGGAGGCGCATGCCAAATAGGGAAGCCCTTCTTAGGTTAATGAGGTCTGCGGGCTATGGAACATGAGTAGAGCAAGGGAACTGTGGAAGACAGAACATCACCCCGCCTTCATTTCTGTGGATCCTCTGAAGTCCACAACCCAGATCCAAAACCCATTCGACTCAATGGGAGTCTTTCCACTGACTTTAACAGATTTTTGACTGGCCCATGGATGAGGAGAACCCGACTTCTACGATACTAGAAAAGGCATTGGGGCAGGCTGCACTTGGATAAGTGCCTCAGCCCCTTGGCAAATCTGAGAGGTCAGCATTGCCCCCACCCCACCAACCTTCTCCGGCATTAGAAGATTACTCAGGGACCCCGCAACCATACCTCCCACCAGCACAGGTAGGAGGCTGACCATCCTTCCACCTATGAACTTTTGGGCCAATATTCCTGTCAGGATTTTATAAAGGCCCCAAAATCAGGCTCGCAGCCACATACATTGGGCCAAAATCTCTGCTAAAGTCCTTCAAGTATTGCCAGGTTATACCAGCAGAAAATTAGACCCATTGTGATCAGCATAATGTTTTGTCTACTTAGGTGACCTCCCTGCTCCTCAGATATTTCTAGACAAGGCATCCAGTGAAGAAGGAGACGCCATGGTGCTGAAGTGTAAAATACCTCCCCTCTCTTCTTTTACCCGTATTATTTTCTGTAAAGATGGGAAGGATCTTGCAATCCAGCCAATGCGGGAAAGCAAATTCGCCTATGACTATAAAGTTAAGGCAAACAGCGCAGGGAGATTTACCTGTTTGTATCAGCACAAGGATAACCAGAATCAGGAAAAGAATTCACTTCTAAGTGCCACCCAGCATCTGAATATAACAGGTAAGACACTAAACTTATCCTATTTATACAGAAATTCTCCAGTATTAGGTGTAACCCAGAGGGACTACATAAGAACGGCCATAGTGGATCAGACCAATGGTCCTCCTGGCCTTGTCTTCCGATACTGGCCAGTGCCAGGTGCTTCAGAAAGAATGAACAGAACAAACACTCATCGAGTGATCCCCCAAAATCCCCTCTTGGCCAGTCCCAGCTTCTGACAGGTGGAGATTTAGGGATACCCAGAGCATGGGGTTGCATTCCTGAACATCTTGGCTATTAACCATTGATGGACCTATCCTTCATGAACCTATCTAATTCTTTTTTTGAACCCAGTTATATTTATGACCTTCACAACACCTGATGGTAATCAGTTGCATGGGATGACTGCATTGTGTGCACTTCCTTTTGTTTGTTTTGAATCTGTCGCCTATTAAATTTCATCAGGTGAACCCTAGTTCTTGTGTTATGTAAAGGGGTAAATAACACTTCTCTATTCACTTTCTCCACACCATTCATGATATTATAGACCTCTATCATAACCCCACTAAATCATCTCTTTTCTAAGATGAACAGTCCCAGTCTTTTTAATCTCTCCCCATAAGGAAGCTGTTCCATACCCCTAGTCATTTTTGTTGCCCTTCCCTGTATTTTTTTCCAATTCTAATATATCTTTTTTGAGATCGAGTAACTAGAACTGCAGGCAGTATTCAAGGTGTGAGCATACCATGATTTATACAGTGGCATTATGATATTTTCTGTCTCATTTTCTATCCCTTTCCTAATGGTTCCTAACATTCTGTTAGCTTTTTTTACTGGTGCTGAACATTGAGCAGATGTTTTCAGGGAACTTTCCATGATGATTCCAATATCTCTTTCTTGAGTGGTAATGGCTTATTTCTGAATAGTTCTTTTCAGTTGTATTAAAATTGTTTAGACATTTCAATTTTAAAATTAACAGTTTCATATGCAGGTATTTTTTTAAGAGGGCGATCAATGCACATGGGAAGTCAGTGGAGAAACTGAAATGATTTCAGTTGTCAGAAACTGGAAATGAATCTATGCCTGCCTTAAAGAGGAGTGCCTGGGTGAAATTCTTTGGCCTGTGTTATGCTCCTGGTCCCTTCTGGCCTAAAAATCTATAAATCTGTGATTCAGTGGGTGTAAAAGTGACTCTTTTGTGAAGAGTGACTATGTCAAGCTGGCTCCTTCTTCCTTGTCAGTTTTATGTTCATACACAAATTGAAGAGGGTCCAGAGGAGAGCAACAAAAACAATAAAACAGGTCCTGTGAAAAAAGGCTGAAATAGTAGGGCATGCTTAGTCTTGAGAAGAGAGGGATGACCAGATAACGGTCTGCAAATATGGAAATAGTTGTTATAAAGAGGACAGTGATCAATTGTTCTCCATGTCCACTGACAGTAGGACAGAAATGAAGCAGCTTAGTTTGCAGATAGGGAGATTCAGGTTAGATATTAGGAAAAGCTTTCTAACTCTGATAGTTAAGCACTGGAACTGGTTACCAAGGGACATCGTGGAATCGCCATTGTTGGAAGCTATTCAAATCAGGTTGTACAAACACTTGTCAGGGATGTTCTAGATTTACTTGGTCCTGTTTCAGTGCAGGGGGATGAACTACATGACTTCTTGAAGTCCCGTCTAGCCTGACATTCTATGACTCTATTATTCTATTCCTTCTTGTGTGTCATCAAGAGACTTGGTCATTAAGTCACAGTGAGTTATACCTGTGCAAATCCATTGCAGGCAGTGGGGAGCTGCAGAGGTGTAACTAATGTGTGAATTCGGTCTGCAGAATCTTTATGATTGTTGATGACTCAGCATAAGGAAAGATCCCATCTCCAGGGAAAGAATTAAATTGCAATGGGACAGCAGAATCACTCAAGGAATAGAAATGTCACTCCCGATGTCAGCTTTTAGCAATTCCTTACATTAAACCCTGCTAATCAGAAGATGCTAACCAGAGTGAAGTCAGATCAGATGTTCAGTGAACCACTTGAGACTTCACAGATTTCAAACAGATTCATAGATTTTAAAGGCCAGAAGTGACCACTGTGATCATCTAATCTAACCTCCCATATAACACAGACCAGAGAACATCCCCCAATTAATTGCTAGCACAAATCTTTTAGAAAAAAATCCAATCTCGATTTTGAAATTGCCAGTGATGGAGAATCCACCACGACCCTTGGTAAACTGTTCCAGTGAGTAATTATTCTCCCTGTTAAAAATGTATGCCTTATTTCCAGTCTGAATTTGTCTAGCTTCAAGTTCCAGCCATTGGATCGTGTTAGACCTTGGCTAGATTGAAGAGCCCATTATTAAATATTTGTTCCCCATGTACGTACTTACAGGCTGTATTCAAGTCAACCCTTAACCTTCTGTTTGTTAAACTAAATAGATTGAGCTCCTTGAATCTGTTGCCACAAGGCAGGTTCTCGAATGCTTCAAATCATTTCCATGGCTCTTCTCTGACCCCTCTCCAATTAATCAACATCCTCTTTGAATTGTGGGCACCAGAATTGGACACAGGATTCCAGCAGTGGTCGTACCACTGCCAAATACATAGGTAAAAATAACCTCTCTGCTTAAGATTCCCCTGTTTACGAATCCATGCAGGGTTCACAACTCACGGCTTGTCTCTCTCTCCTTCCCCAATGGTGGGTCCGTAGAGGGAGCAAACAACTCAGCAGCAGACTCCTCTCTCTCCAACAGAGCC